>NC_143394.1:23752741-24057016 GCF_980474605.1 Leiobunum rupestre | reverse complement strand
CATCAGGGGGTATCATAGGAAGGTTATCCAGATTTATTCAGATAGCCAGGCTGCTCTTAGAGCTCTCAGCCAGTATAGTATTCTTTCTAAGCTGGTTTTTAGCTGCTTGGATCTCCTCTGTGCTCTTGGGTTGCACAATAAAGTTAAACTGGGCATAAGGGGCATCTTTGGAGCGAAAGGGCCGACGCCTTGGCCAAGGAAGGTGCGAGGGCTGGGTGCATTGGGCCGGAACCTGCTCTCCCCATCTCCCGGGGACTTGTGCGCGGCTTGATCTCCAAGTTTATGTCAGATCGTCAACTCAGACAATGGTCTGAGATTGAGGGTCCAAGGCGGGCCAAAGAGTTTACTCTTGGCCCTTCTAGGGAGAGAGCAAGAGGCGCTCTCTAGGGCTAGTATTAGGATTGTTATTGGCCTACTTACAGGCCACTGCCATCTGAACAGACATTTAACTCTCATTGGGGTCAGTGATGACCCAATTTGCAGAGCTTGTCTAGCTGAGGAGGAAACTGCCTCACATGTACTCTGTAGCTGCGATTACTATGCAGCCCAGAGGTTTGAGCATTTGGGTATGCATCGGTTGGAGACGTATGATGTCTCTAATATCACGGTCGGGCAGATTTTAAGCTTTATGTCGGCGATAGGACTTATTTAAGTCACCCAGTTTGGGGATGCACAATGGACCTCAGGTCGAAGTGTTTCGCTTGCCACCCCCACTCAATAATAATAATAATAATAATAATTATGTATTAATATTACAACAGATAGTCATGGGGGAAAGGGGGATGACACTATCATTCCCCTACAGCGATGATGACGTCACGAGAATACACACTATACACCGCATTTCTATGTACCGCGACTCCGCATACTACGTCGAGGCTTTATGCATGAAAAAATTAGGTAAATTAAATATTAGCTTTGTCATAAAGTTGTTTAATGACATTCACGGTTTTTTTAAATTGGCCGCCATCCAAATTGATGTTGTCATATTTGGCGCAGTTTTTGTTATCGTCTAGCATGCGTAGTGGTTGACTAGCTTCCAACGAACGAGTCGAACAGTCGAACCCACTCTGCCCTCAAAGCCTCAATGACTTCACTTCTGTTAATTGGGAATAGCAGAGTTATAGAGATCAAGAATCTTGCCAATGACAACCCAAGGCTCCTTACGAATATAAAACTGGAAACTGGCTTACTTATAGGCCATTGCCAACTAATTAACTGACATTTAAATATTATTGGAGTCCGTGGTGACGGAATTTGTAGGGCTTGTCTAGCTGAAGAGGAAATTGCCTCTCACATTTTTTGTAGCTATGCACAGGTGACTTCTTTAACATCCCAGACAACCGGATTCTTAGCTTTGTGGCAGAAATAGGACTTTTTACTTAAAATCACAGGTAGGGCATTGCACAATGGACCTAGGGTGAAAGTGCGAGGCTTGCCATCCCTTACAATAACAATAATAGGGTATAAAAACAGGTAAATATTCCTGCTATACCTCACAATGCAAAGGTACTAAAACGTAATTTTTAAATTGGTAAATTTTAATTATAAATACAAGTCAGCTGTAGAAGAAAAACATTTCTAAATATAATAAAAACCGACCAACCAGATGAGGCTTTGTGGAAATAGCTTTCTTGGGCCTGCGCAAGCATAAGAGCTTGAAGGGCACTGAGAGTATCTGGATGGAGATCTGGAGTTGGATCTTGTTGAAGGCTAGACATCACATTATTTTTCAAATGACACAATATTCCACTTGAAAGCTATTATTAGAGAATAATATTTTTGTAGTCTTTTCCACTTCATCACTTTTTATATTGTTTTATATAGTTCTCCCTAAAGTCTAACAGTGGTTAAACATGCCTTAAAAGGGAGCACAGAATAATCTGACTAACATTTTATTTCTGGTATGTTGAATTATGTTACCATGGCCAACACAAGAAACAATTAACTATTTTCATGCATTTTCTTGTTTATTGCAAAATGTGTAATTTCGGTAAAAGTTTAAAATTTTCTACCTAAAGCTATTAATTTTGGGGTAATATTTCAGATATGACCATTAAATTACAGCATTAGTGGTCAAAACACCATGGAATTACCCATGAGACTAAGGATACCAAGAAAGTATTAAGGTCGCTAACAACCTTGACTCATACGTAGTACCATCTAAAGATTGTAAACATTTCGGCCAATCATACACTCTAGAGAAAATGATTTTAGAAATCCTCAATTTCATATTATAAATTCTTAAAAGCTCTTCAATCTCAAAATCTCAATATCAGTTTTCACTTTTGGAAATCAGATTCCAAACACCAGTCAAAATTCCAAAGTCCTAATAAATGACCCAAATAAATAGGAAAGTTGTAGAAAGTTATAAATAATCACCACTAAGACATGGGTAAAGTATGGCAATATGAGAAAATGATTTTAATTTATAGGTACAAGCAATACTAACTTGGAAAAATTTTGCAGCTGATTTTAAAGATTCGTCATTCCCTATTTCTGCTCCTTGACTGCCAGCAATTTGACTTTGCATAGCAGCTATATTAAACAGGATACAAATTTTTTCGAAGGAAATTGATGATATAGCTGAAAATATAAGACAAACAAAATGAAACTTCTTTTAACCAGAATAATGGCTGCCAGTGAAGCTCAACTCCAAAAAAATAATTCAAATTATTGACCCTATTTGCATAAAATTTTGTACAATGCTAGAATTACAATCTCATTAGACTACATGTAATACAATATTTTGAGTTATGTTCATGATCTAGCACTATTTTTGGCCTTTTTAAATCAGACCTATTTTTCGCACCGCTTTAAAATACAATCTATAAGGGTCATATTAAAAGAAACTTGCACATCTTTGCTCAGTGTATAGCGAATTTTTTAATCAATTTTACTGAAGGTCAAAATTAATGGGAAATACAAGCGTCATTTATGTTTTCTTACTTTTGTGCTGCTTACATTTACCTTTTAAATTTAATAAAATCAGTGATATTTTCAGGATTTGATGACCAATATGTAAATAACGTTTCTAATACTTACATAAGCTACTGTAACCTCCAAACAATGATCCTTTATCAAAAGCATCTCTCCATTTGAAAGGAATCTATAGAAAAATACAAACAAAATATACTTGTCATGTGAGATTTTCTATATACATTGTATAGTCCACCAATTACGAGGGGCTATCCACTTCCTCAAATTCTGTACACCGATTAGAGCCTTTGACAGTGCTAAGTCTTTAATCCATTATAAGTCGTATTGTATGATATTTCAAGTCATAGTTAGGAATGCACAGATATGGGTACAGCCGATAAAAAGTTTGCAAGAGCTGCAAGAGCATATCTGAATATGTTTCTTTTCATTTCACGTGATACATACTTTCTATCACAAATCGAATATCGTTGTTGTTTATTTATTTACATTCATAACCCCGTCTAAAAAAATTATCTAGCTTCTGAAGTCTGGCGTACGTGGCGCGGCCAAACAAGTAAATTATTATCAATACAGAATTTTCATATTTTTAAATGTTTTCCTTAAAATATTTTTCTAATACCGGCATTGGCCAATAACAGCTTCACTCGAGCCGATATTGGCCAATACCGATATTAGAAAAATAGGTCGATATATCGGTGCATCCCTAGTCATGGTAAACGAATAAAATAAAATGTAGGACACATTTTTATATTATTATTATATTTATTTATTATTATTTATATTATTATTATATTTAAAAATACACATCAAAATTCTTAGTTTAATTTAATATACTTAAATTTGATTTAATTTTATATTGTTTACTAACTTGATTTTATGTATTACTTTTTGCCTAGTTGTAAGAATAGCGCCCTTTTCTATAAATTTGTTTTGACTGTGTAATTAAAGTTAACCAATAATTATTATTATTATTATTATTATTGAAAGGCGTGGTAAGCAACACACTATGACACTGGGTCCATTGTGCAACCCCCTACCTGTCACTTCATATAAAAAGTCTTATTTCCGACACAAAGCTAACAAAGCTAGTGTAGACTATCCGTTCCTCCTGATTCCAGCAACACCGCAGACCAGACCTGTTTCAGATTTTGCTATATTTGGCGTGTTTCTATGATAAAAAAATTACTTCCTTACACCACAACGCAACCGGTTCTAGATCGTATGGCTTTGGTCTATGCTAGAACCGTAAGCCCGAACATTTTGAACAGAAAATGAGAACATTTTCTTGTTTTTATTTATTTCTAAAATTATTTGTCCTAAGCGAAATCTGACACCACCACTGGATTCCAGACGTCGCAAACTTGTGCCTTTAATATGTTAGGTTAACAGCAGAGCTAGGCCTGAGGTAAGTGTGGTAACAAGCTTTACCCACTTGACAACCTGTCTAGAATTTGACCAGTATTGTTTTGCTGTCTGTCGCCTAGACGTACAGAGTTTAATTGGAGGGCCTGTTTTTTGGTCTGTCGCCATGGCCCTAAACGCATTGGTACGTGTAATTTGCAATTATTGTTTCTTGGCGCTTATTTAAAAATTAAATAACGAAATACAGCTTTAAATTTATTTTGAAATAACTAATCTTTTGTTATTTAAATAGGCTCAGGCCTAAGTGATTTGTATTATTTTGATGTTGAACGATGAAACATTAAACATCCATTTCTAGTCATTCTTTATTGTCTTTTTAGTTATTGCTAGTACGATTTTAATACTTCAGGATCGATACCAGGTCTACTGGAAT
This sequence comes from Leiobunum rupestre, assembly GCF_980474605.1. Classification (NCBI taxonomy): domain Eukaryota; kingdom Metazoa; phylum Arthropoda; class Arachnida; order Opiliones; family Sclerosomatidae; genus Leiobunum; species Leiobunum rupestre. The sequence continues at coordinate 24,052,281 of NC_143394.1, read as the reverse complement.
CCATATCGGTTGCAAACCATTCATAGAGAGGGTTGAAAGAAGTCCCTTTACTTTATGTAGTCAGTTTCACTTAAATAACCTTTGGTGTTATAGAAAGTGCTTTATAATATGAATGAATTTTATTCGCAACTAAATTAAAAATTAAATTTGTTTAATTGATTTATTTTATCGCCTTCTGAAAAAGGGACACTAAACAAAAACCAGTTCTGTGAAACTGAAAATACCGTGTTTATTCTTGTTAATGAAATGGCTAAGAAGGGGCAGATTAAATAGACAGAATTCGTGTCTTTAAGAAACACCATGAAACATACTTGTTGGCAAAATACACCAAGAAAAAGCTCTTAGCCTGAAGCGATTGTGAGAAAACTGAAAAGGGAAAAGTGATTTTTGACTCTGAAACTCAACTTGTCTACGTCACTCTCAGGTGAAGTCGGACAAAAAAAACTTTCTTTTTCTCCCAAAATAACTAAAAAATAAATTTATTTAGATTTTAGCCAAAAATCACGTTTGTAACTCCTAAATATCGGCCTATTTTTCTTATACCAGTATTAGCCAATATCAGCCGATACCGGTATTAGAAAAACATTTTCAGGAAAAGATCTAAAAATATTAAAATTCTCGATTAACTTACTAATGATAATATTTTATTTTATTGTACGGACGCTAGACTTCAGAAACTAGATCGTACCTTTTTTATACAGGGGGTTAAGAGTTTAAAAAAATAAAAATCAACGATATTCGAATATTGATAGAAAATTTGTATAACATAAAATGAAAAGAAAAATATTCGGATATGCTCTTGCAAACTTCTATTATGATAGATAACTTTGTTAATATCGGCCGATTTATTGTCCGATATTGACGCCGATATATTGGCTATACCCATATCGGTACATCCCTACTCTTAAACTGTTAATTTTTGTAATATATTTTACACCAATACATTTTAAAAAAATACTATATACTACAACACAATCAAATCAAATTTATAAGGAGGTGGCGCTACTACCCTAACTTTAAAATTTGGGTATAGCACTGATGTAAAATACTACAAAAAAATTGACTGAAATATGGCATTTATGAAGTGGCAGCAAATTAATTTGAATACATCATGCAGATAATGTGAGAATATTGTCGTTTGTTTTTGGAAAAAACAAGACTAACAAATCATGGTACTTTTTTTTAAAACTTTTTGGGGTTTAGTTCTCGCTATTTGCCCAGACTGTCACTAATTTACAAAAACACTTAAAAGGTCTTATATTGTAGGAATTTACAGCTTTCTATCCACCTGAGGCGAAACAAGATTTCATGTTCTAGATCTATCTCACACAATTTTATAAACACAAATAAGTATATATTTTATTGGAGTTTCATTTTGAAAATAAAGGTAATTTTAAAAACCAGTGCTTGCTAGTCATACAAATATTAAAACACAATTACCTGAAGAACATCATTCTGAGGGCATTTCGCTTCCAATGATGATAATTGATCGTAATATCTAAAAAAAAAAGTTTTCAATGCGCTCAAACAAAAAAATTTAACGCTGAAAGAGAATTCACATTTATCAGTTCTTTAGCTGTTCTTGAAAAAAAAACATGCAGTAAGCAAATAAAACCACATCATAAAAGACTCAGTATTTTGCTGTAGTTTACATATCCTCTGGAGCCTCTATTTAATTAAAAACCAACAATTGTTTAGCATAATTATTGTCCATTTTGCCAAAATGGACAAACCTGTTTTCTTTAGCTTAAATCCTGATACAGCATCAATTCAAGAGACAGTGAATTAAATGGGTGTGGAATTTTTCACAGTCACTACTCCTTCAAAACCAGACTTTAGCAAGGGAAGTATGGATATTGGTTAATATTTTAGAATTCTCAGAGAAATTTTTTTGCCTGTTGCCGAGAAACAAATATCTGTGGTAGGTGTAAATCACATTCCCTGTAGAAGGACGTGGTGTCTACTTAGTATACTGACAGTTATATTTTTGAAATGAAAGCTTAATTACCAAATATATTTAGTTATTTCTTTGTATTCATTAAATTAAAATGCAAATTATTAATTCAATGAGAGGCAAAAATGATAGAAATTACTTAAGTGATTATTGAAGCTACGAAGAGCTGAGAGTTACAGCCATGCAGTCACAAATGTTACCCTTTTTCCCTATCCAAAAACAAAACATTTATCCAGAGGCGGGAGGAAGCCATGGGGATTTATTTCACCATCTATTGCAGTACTCTTTTTGTAACCAGCATGCATCTGTAAAGATGTCTTAGACAAATAATTATCCCTATGTCTAAAACCAGGCCATGTTATTATTTGCCACTTGAAGTTAGCAGTAATAGTTAGTGTAGGGAGCTGTTGGCTCAATCGCGTGGCATGCAGGGCTTGCCACCACCCTCCTACACATTGTAGCCCGGCCACCTGAATTAAGGGCTTCAAAAGTTGCTTGATGACTTAGGCCTAAGGTGGTTCCTTGGGTATTAACCTAGCTGATTATTATTATTATTATTCCCCCGATATGGGCTCCCTGTCGCATCTACAATAACTTGGCTCGAACAAAAACTGTAACCTAAGCCTGTAGATCCATCTTACAGAAGGCAGTTGCGTATACATATAATTTAGTCTGCTAGACGTTCGAAATAAGAAGTAGTAATGGGTTCTTCTTGGTTTAGTAGCGGAAACTGATTTTAATTTTTGGAGGAAGCTGATTATTTCGTTTAAGTAGCAAAATATTGAAATATCTAACTAAACAATATTAGGCATGTGCAAGCACTTGATTTTAGTCGAGTACTCGTCCGAGTTTCGAGTCCTGTACACAACTCGAAAACCATTAGAAGAGAAACTCAAGTACTTGGGAAGCTTATTTTAAACAAGTCCACCCTTCCATAAACTGCAACCTTGTGCCTCTTTGTGGTGGAAGTGAGTAACAGGTGGGGGGGGGGGGGGGGGGGGCAACTAAGGCTCTGCTTCTTCCTTAAGCCAAGGTGTAAGGTATTGTGCGAAAATACGGTATCATGAACGTACCCTCGGGGAACCAGGCAAAACCCCGTTGTAACTAGCCTTCCGCCCGGACAGAGGATTAAGCGCGGTGACCTTTTACTTTTCTCTTGGGACCAAAATGGAAACACAAAAACCACAAAAAAAGGGCAAGGGTTCGAAAGAGCCCGGCCTTAAGCAAGGGGAGGGTTCGAAAGAGCCCGGCCTTAAGCAAGGGGAGGGTTCGAAAGGACCCGGCCCAAAGCAAGGGGAGGGTTTGAAAGCTGGTAGGATATTCGGCCACTGTTTCTCCAGCTTCCTCCAACTGTCTCTTGGCATAATGATGTCGCTCTCATACAGGAGCCATGGACTGTCAATGGCAAGATACTTGGCCTCCAAAATGCAGGTAATATATTCTATGATTACAACTCTGCTATACCCAGGGCTTGTGCACTGATACGCTCTGAATGCACACTTCTAGGGATTTCACCACGGTAAAACTCATTATTTCGTCCACTACGGTGGTGGGGAGGTTACTATGGCACCTGAATACCTACCGTACGACGATGCTCTCCCCCCCCCCTTCGCAAGGGTTGGCCAGTTTGGTTAACTACTGTGAGAGCTTGGGAAAGAAGCTGGTCATCAGTTGTGATGCGAATGCTCACCATGAAATCTGGGGCAGCTCAGACTGCAACCAGCGTGGTTATGACTTATTATTATTATTATTAGTGTAAGGGGTGAAGGGCTAAGGACCCATTCGCGCACTTCGACCAGAGGTCCATTGTGCAACCCCGACCCTTAAGACTTAAAAAGCCCGATATCCGACACGAAACGGAGAATCCTTTTGGCCAGTATATTATAGAAATCAGAAGTTTCCAGCTGATGCATACCAAGATGCTCGAACCTTTGGGTCGCATAGTAATCGCACCTGCAAAGCACATGAGAGGCGGTTTCCTCCTCATCCTGACAAGCCCTACAGATTGGATCATCGCTGATTCCAATCAGGTAGAGATGTCTGTTAAGGAGACAGTGACCTGTAAGTAGGCCAACGAACAACCTGATATTAGATTTGGAGAGCGAGAGCAGCTCCTTGGCTCTCTGCCTAGAGGGGCCAGAGATAAACTATTTAGCCTGCCTTTGGCCATAAATCTCAAGCCAAAGCTTGAGTTGACAGTCCGTCATGGAGTTAGAGATAACACCGCGAACTATGCCAGAGGGGATAGGAACGGCAGGTTCAGGACCAAAGAACCCAGCCTCTGCCCCCTTCTTGGCCAGGACATCAGCCCTCTCATTACCGTAGTACCCCCGATGGCCAGGAACCCAATAGAGTTGAACTTTATTGTTGGTACCTAGCTCCGAGAGGAGATTCAAACAGCTGTACACCAGTTTTAAAGAAACCTGAAACTGGTTGAGAGCCTTGAGGGCTGCCTGACTATCCGAATAAATTTGGATAACCTTGCCATGAAGCTTCTTTTTTAGACAAAAGTCAACACAGAAGCAGATGGCGGCAATTTCCGCCTGAAAAACGATAGAATAAACACCAAGGCTTTCAAAGAAGCCGAGATTGCTAGTAAGACAATACATACCCGAACCAGATCCAGAGCGGGTCTTAGACCCATCGGTAAACCAAACGATTTCTCCTCTGGCCCCGAGGGTACTATGGTTGGCCCACTCCGTACGGCTTGGATAATAAGTATTGAAAGACTTACTAAAATGCAGCTTCATAGCCATCATATCAGATATCGTCAGCATAGCCGAAGCAGCGACACCCATCCCTGTTTAGCCTCACCAAAAGCTCATCCACAACCAGGCACCACAGCTAGGTGATACCAGCACACGATTCGTCAGCATAGCTTTGATCCAGAGACAGTGTCATTAATGCCAAAGCGCTTTGCAGCCTTCATGATGACTGCACTGGACACCTTATCGAAAGCGCCCTCTATATCAAGAAAAACTGCTAACGCTATTTCCTTATAGTTGATAGCCCTTTCAATGCAATTAGTTATGCCATGAAGGGCAGTCTCAGTAGATTTACCTTTTTGGTAGGCATACTGAGCCGTCGAGAGAGGTGTATGAGAAATAACCTCCCCTCTAATATAATTGTCTACCAATTTCTCCAAAATCTTTAGAAAAAAAAAGAAGTCAAACTGATTGGCCTGAAGGCCTTAGCCTAGAGATAATTAGATTTCCCTGGCTTTGGTATAAAAATAACCCTAGAAAGTTTCCAGGTGCTAGGAATATATCCAAGGGCAATACAAGCCCTATAGATTCTACTCAACATCGGGCAGATAATAACAATGCCCACCCGCAGCAGAATCCGGCCCTGGAGACTTAATTGCCCAGATAAGTCTGGAGTGCGTGACAATTTTGTTTGCCACCGCCCAATCCTCCCTTTTGGTACGTGCAATCCTAAAGAGAAGGGGGGTCAGAATCAGTACTGTTCGTAATTCTGGAGTCAGGAATGTGTACATCTAACATATGAGTTAGAGTCTCCTTACCCGACGAAGAATGGCTACCATCTTTCAACTTAATAGTGTCAAGATGTTTAGTCTTATCGTTGGCCATCATATTCATTTACTTTGCCGTGCTGGGAATATCAGAGATATTTCCACAGAAATTCCTCCACGAGTCCCTCTTGGCCTTGCGGATGGCCTTATGGTACGCAGTGAGGGTGTGCTTGTAGGCAACCCAATCACCCAACCTTTTAGCTTTGTTAAAAAGCCTCCTAGTTTCTTTGCGAAGTCTGCCAATCTCATGTTTCCACCAAGGAACTAACCTTGGTTGGTTGGCAGACTTCACCGGACAGTTGCGGTGGTAGGAGTCGATAATGGCATGTTGCATGCGATCAACAGCCAAATCAAAATCCAGCACCGATGATAGCCTAGGCTTATCATCCTTCAGATGAAGATTAAGATAATCCCTAAAACCAGGCCAATTGGTTCACCTGGGATTGCGAAGTTCGGTATAAACCGGAACCACATTCATCCTGACTTTATAGCAGACGTGTCTGTGATCCGACAGTGATGGTTCACTTAACATGCAAGGCCTTTGCTGTACTTTGCATAGGATATTGTAAATGTCGTCTGCAAAGTCAATGCAGACACTTTAGCAGACTAATGTTGTCTGCTAAACATAACAGACAATATAGCAGACGAATTTCGTCTGCAAACCAAATCTAAAACTTTACTTGTTGTGTCATGTTCTTTTGAAAGAGATATGTATATTTTGACATTCTAACTTTTGGTCTTCATTAAACTTAATTATATTTCATTTAAAGATGTCTAGATTATTTACTAATTGCCCTTAATCCCCCACAGGACACATGCCAGTCGTTAATTAGAGCTGCGACATTTTCTGTGCACAGCGTGAGATAAATGACCTCACTTCTATTACGAGAAACAAAAGTTGGTTCATTGTTCCTATTAAGAATATGAAGTTTTTTACTAACCACATATTCCATTAGTTTATCACCACGATTGTTGCAGTCACTGCTGCCCCAGATAACATGGTGAGCGTTCGCGCTTTGTGGAGGAATTTCTGTGGGAACATAGCAGATGTTCCCAGAACGGCCAAATTAACACAAATTTTGGCACATGATAATACTAAGCATCTTGACACCATTAGGTTGAAAGATGGTAGTTTTTCCACGTCTGGTAAGGACACTGACAGATATGTTAGATGTACACTTTCCGGACTCTAAGGTCACCAACAATGGTGGTACTGACACTCTCCCTTTGAGGATCAATCGAAACAAAAGGGAAGATTGGGCTGTGGCGAATAAGGTCGCCACGCATTCTAGACTTATATGGGCGATAAAAGTCATTTAAACCCTATAAGTCCCGGGAACGGATGGGATTTTTCCAATCCTTTTACAGGAGGTCAGTGACATTCTATGCCCTCTGATGCTTAGAACCTACAGGGCTTGTATTGCTCTAAGGCATATACCTAGCACCTGGAAGCTGTCTCAGGCAATCTTTATACCTAAGCCTGGTAAATCTGATTACCTGGAAGCTAAGGCATTTAGGCCAATTAGTCTTACCTCGTTTCTCCTAAAAATTCTGGAGAAAATGGTTGACAACTATATTAGAGAGGAGGTTCACTGCAACTCTCCTCTGTCAGTTGCTCAGCATGCCTATCAGAAAGGCAGGTCTACTGAGACCGCCCTGCATGGTATTCGCAGCTGCCTGGAAAAGGCAATAGAGTTCAAGGAAATTGCGCCAGCGGTTTTTCTTGATATAGAGGGAGCCTTTGATAAGGTCTTCAGTGCAGTTATATTGAAGGCTGTAAAAAGATTTGGTATCAATGACACATTGTGCCTTTGGATCAAATCTATGTTGACGGACCGGAAAGTGACATCCTCCCAGCTGGGTGACTCCCTTACAGTCTCCAACAGTCGTGGTTGCCCACAGGGGGGAGGGGGTTCTCACTCCCCTTCTTTGGTGCCTGGTGGTGGATGAACTTGTTCGGAGGTTGAACAGGGGAGGATGCCGCAGTTTCGTTTACGCTGATGATATTGCTATCATCATTACTGGGAAATTCCCAGTAACGATAAAGGATGTAATGAGGAGAGCTGGTGCAGGGAGGTCAACCTCATGGTTAATCCTAATCAGACTGGCTTGGTTTCTTTTACTCGAAAAAGGATAAAAGGCATGTTCAAGGGTATTTCCTTATTTGGAACAGACCTGGTGGAGAGTACCGAGGTGAAGTACCTCGGGGTCATCCTAGATAGCAAACTAACATGGAAGCCACACCTTGACTATATATTCAAGAAGGGTAAAATGTTATTTTGGAGAACTAGAAGTACAGTTAGCTCATATACTACTAGTTCTGAAGAAGATCTCTTGGACTCCTCTGGAACTTCTGAAACAAAAGCCAGAAAAAGTAAAGTGTGCAAGTTTTTTGCTTTCTTAGATAAAGATCGTACACGATGTTTGAAATGTGAAGCATTTATAAATTCTAAAACTGGAAACACCTCAAGCATGAGAACTCATTTAAGATGCAAACATTAAGATTTATTTAAATTATTGCAGTCAGAAGAAAATGTGGCAAAGTAAACCAAACAGCCTAGCTTAGATGAAGTTTGTGCTCAAGTAACAATATTGGCAAAGACTCATCCAAAAGTCATTTCTATTACTAAAGCAATTGGCAAAATCATTGCCTTAGACTTCCAGCCATATTCAATCGTAGAAGCTGCTGGCTTTAGAAGTTTTGAATGAATGCAAGCCCAGGTACCATATTCCAAGCAGATCAACGTTTACAAGACATGTGATTCCAGATTTGTACAAAGAAATGATAAATAAAACCCAATCTGATTTGAACCAAGCTCTCGATGATAAAACCTCACTGGGGTCCTCATCATTAACTGCTGATTTTTGGAAGTCAAAGTCGATGGATTATTTTCCGAGTCTAACATGTCATCGTACGAGGAGTAATTTCAGCATAGCTGTCATGAGCTTGTCTTGTTTCCCTTACCATGAAACCAACACCGCAAAAACAGTGAGAGAAAATTTAAGAAATCTACGGTTGAAATTCATCCCTCAACCATTCATGGAAGGAACACTTCCAATTTATGTCACAGCTGATAATGAAAGAAACATATCAAAAGCTGTAAAAGACTCTGAATGGACTCACATAGCCTGCTTCTGCCACACTTTACAAATTATGCATCCAAGATGCTATTTCTGAATTGAAAATTAAAGCAACCAAAGTAGAAGATATTTTAGGGGGGTGTAAATCAATAGTTGGTCACTTTAAGAAAAGTGTAGTGTCCTCGAATTTACTCAAGCAGAAACAAAAAGAGCTAAATATTCCAGAAAATAATTTGATTCAAGACATCGGAAACTATTTCTTGCTTCATAGATTAGTCGAGCAGAAGCAAGCAGTATCAGCTGTTCTACTTGATATGGATAAAGTTGACAACTTATTAACTTTTGAATAGAAAATAATTGAGTCATGGCTTGATGTTTTAGAACCTTTTGAAGTACCCACCCAAGATCTCTCTGGTGATCAATACCCGACTTTAGCAATGATTTTTCCAGCATGACACTGTTTAGAAAATGAATTAAACAAACAAAGCTTGCTTCCTCAGGTTTACTCTGAAAATCTCCCAAAAGTTTCTCAAACATTTAAAATCAAGATTTCCGAATTATCGAAACAATGATTTACTTATAAAGGCAATGGTATTGGATCCTAGGTTCAAAACTATCCTTCTTACTATAGAAGAAAAGAAGTTTGCAGTAGGTTTATTGAAGAGATAAACTTTATCCACTGTAGCAGAACAATAGTTCGAAAACTATAAAGAAGAGAAGTTTATGGAGACTTGTAGAAAAAAAAAGATCAAACCAAAAAGGCCAAAGATGGTTCCAGTGAACAAGTGAACTTTTATTTGGAGCAAAAAGTCTTTTCCAATTATTCCTGTGTGTTGGAATACTGGCTTCAAAATCAATAGAAGTATCCACAGTTTACTTCTTGCTAAGAAGTATATATCAATTCCAGCTTCATCAGCATCCAGTGAGAGACTGTTTTCTTCTAGTGGAGTTACCATGAATTGACAGATAAAAGAGAATTACTGCTCCCAGAACATTTGGAACTGACCCTCCTACGTATCAACTTAGAGAATAGTTCATTTTGTTAAGCCCAATATATTGTAAGAATGCTCAACTTTCTTAAGCGGTGATAAGTCTGATACTATGAAACCACATGTTTTGTTTTTATCTCAGGGCTTCACTAAAAGTAAAAAAGTTTGATGTTACAATAGACTTTTCTTTTATATTAAACTAAACTATCATTTTTTAAGTTGAAATATGATGGTTGGTAACTGCCATTTTGTACTATACAAGTATTTTTGATATTTTCTTTTGTTAATTTGAGTAAAGAAGCCTTAATAAAAGAATTTTGATAGTGTAGAGAATCGAGTCAATTTCTGACTTAGCCCAACCCACAATGTAAATCTGCCTAAATGGATATCAATAAAAATTAATAATAATAATATAAATAAAAGTAAGTATAAATTTTCGAGCGCTCGAAACCTAAGGCTAAATCGTCGAGTACTCGAAACCCCCTTTTAAGCTAAGCCTCAATACTCAAAAAAAAAATTAAACTCGATATTAAAATTTTTAAAAACTAATTCGACTCAAAATCCAAAAATTCAGACTCACACATGCCTAAACCATATATATTTACCATTATTTGTCCCCTTTTTACTTATGTAAAAAACAGTATAGTTATGGATTAAACACTAAAGGATGTTCTACGAGCGTAAAAACGCAAAAATACTCTTTAACCTTTCCACCTAGCGGCGCGAGCCCGCAAACCGGAAATTGTTTTCTATCCAGGGGTAAACAAACGGGCGTGCAATTCCATGCTTGATTATCTTAATATTTACATTCATTTTAATATGTATTTGGCTTCATTTTAGGATTTGAAGCTTGGCAGATTCAGCCTTTTCACTATTTACTATTTGCAATTTTAAACAAAATTGAAGATTAATAAAAGAAGCGTGTTTTGATCCATGTGGTTATAATCTTCAACTAAAAGAGCAGACAAAAATCTAGAAATTCCAAAAACCCGCGAAATTATTTAAAAAAAATACGAGATGGCGCTACAACATCATATCCGGTGCCCCTAGCGGAGTTAAGCGCGGGGGGGGGGGAGGAAACACGTTACGACCGAGCCAACGCGAACTCTGTATTGAAATCTTAGCTAATGGTACATCCTTTAGTGTTTATACCATGGTATAGTTGTGTTCTCGGAAAATTAAATTTAACGCTTTTCCTTGTTTCATTGTAAAAACTATAAAAACAAGTGGAGTGCCAACAACTAGAAGACTAAAATATTTTCTGAAGTTCAAACTATTTCGCTAGATGTGACGTCTAGATTGTATTAAGTTCAATGGTTTAACGTTGCCAAGCCTATTTTCCCAGTCTAACCAATGATTTCCATCCTTCTACCTTCCAAACCTTTTAGACCTGAAAAAGCCCAGTCTCAGAAACGAAATGCAAAATCTCCCATTTCCAACCTGTGCATACCAAGATGTCCATCTCAAGCCAAAGTTAATCCGTTTAAGACCACCGGGATTTATCAAGATAAACACAAAAAAAACAGATTTTTTTCAAATCTCAAAAGAATTTTTGCAGTGATGATTAGAGAATAGTCATAATAATGTTTACCATATACCTGTACATTACTTCAAGTGAACTTTCATGTTTATCCAGAGTTCTCCATGTCGAATTCAAACGAAGTTTATTAAGCTCTTGCAATGACTCAGCGCAGTCAATTGGATCGTCAGCTGAGCTATAATAAGAGCTGATGAAATGTTTTAACGGTTTGGAAATGTCAATTTCCGTAGTTTTCTTCAAGGGTATGGCTATAAACGTTGCCATCACAAAATTTTTCTTTTAAAGATTAACTGTAAAATAAATTAGGCCGAAAGAATACGAAAATTACTACACCTGAACGCAAAAACTAAAGTTTACAACGAAATATTAAATCAAACCGCCCCCAAATAAATCAGGATCCTGTTTAACACAATGATTTGAAGGAAATCGTGAATCAGCGCTGCCAGGTCCTTATGATGAAGCAATTTCTCTTATTGTTACCTAAAACCGGTATAAATAATCAAAATATTAAAATTTCAATAAGAAACGGGGCTGTACATATTACCAGTATTTCTTTGAAAATCAGATTTTGTAAGCTGGAATAACATATCAAATCGAAAGAAATTTTAGTAGAATCTGTACGCTTATTGTGTAAACAGTAAAAATTATGCTACAGACATTAAAACCAGATAAATCTAAGTTTTTTATTATTCAGAATTTAAGACACAAACTGGGATTTATCATCATTTATGGTTGCCAGATTCTAATCTAGGATCGTTGATCTGAAGTCATATATTTTTTTCGAGTGCAGTTTCTATTTCATTGTGTTATAACCAATTTTCACTTTATTTATTTTTCATTTTATATTATTAAAAACAAATAATTATAGAAATTTCAATCTAGAATTAAACGAAATCTATTTAAACTCAAATAATGTTAAAAAAAAGTTTGTAGCTAATAGTAGTACCCGAAAAATGGGAGTAAATAGACTTCATTTTATTTAGAGTCAATGTTTGTAATGGATGCCGTCCGCCACTATGGAGGAGTAGGAAATGACAGTGAATGAAGAATAACGTGTTTTGTAATTTCACCACTCTGGTGATAAATATTTCGAAATGGGAAACTAATAATTTAATTTTCACGTTAATATTACGTTGTAAGGCCCGTGCGTGCGGGGTCAAAATTGATAATTTAACTCAAGTTAAAGTTTGCCTCGTGGTGTTGGTACTTCGCTTGTGTTATAATTACACTAAAATAAGCAACATGAGTAAGTTGTCTTTTAGGGCTCGGGCGCTGGACGCCTCTAAGCCTATGCCCGTTTATCGCTCAGAAGAAGTTCCAGATTTGCCCGATTTTGCTGCAATAAATCGGGCAGTACCTCAAATGCCAACTGGAATGGAAAAAGAAGAAGAGTGTGTAAGTATCTCAACCTTTGGTGTTAAGCCTTGTAAACAAAGGCTTCGGTCGATTAGGTGATTGGCTGTTCAACTATTTCATGACAGGCTCTATTGAAACTAGCCATTCCTATTATGTGGTTTTGTATCATGTATTTATTTTATGATCATGTAGCTTTTCTAATGTTTCACATTATTCGCCTGTAGGTTTTCGTTAAGTTTGTTGTTTTTACTCTTATATAACAGTGTTAACCCTAGGCTTGTTGTAATATTGTTCAGTGGAGGTTGTTAGTGCCATCTAGTTGTGAACTTTTTCCAGAAACTTAAGCAGCTATGGTTATAAACATACCTACAACATTATTTCTGCTTATATTACAATCACAGATAATTATAACTTTAAATTATGAATATTAAACAAATTCCTTCATGTATTTGTAAAATTTGATTTAGATTGTCAATTAAGCAGTAATTTAGACTCAGCTCCTCCATAAAATTTGAATAATCAACAAATATATATATACTTATGACCTACCCTTACCAAAAATAAGTTGGATTTCAGTTTGTATTTAGTTTGTATACACATTATAAGTTGATATTGAGTTGGTATTAACTAGGCTCAAGTTTTCAGCATATTTCAAGTTACTATTAAAGGGGTAATAAGTTGTTATTCAGTTGGTAGGACGCCACTGCGGCCAATGTGAAGAATAGCCCCCCCTATTATTTTTCGTTTTTTATTCGATTTATTGGTAGCATTTTTTACGCTGAATTTAATGGTGTATTAATTATTATCCGCAAACATATAAATTAAAAGTTATCAGGAATGGGATTTTTCAATTTTCACGGGTATTATCCTGAGATTTCACTGGCTGTTCTACCCCGAGATAGAGTAGGACACATGAAAACAAACTTTCATTTTGGTCTATACTAATTGAATATCAATTAATGATTTGGGCCAATGTGAAGAATTGAACATCAATTAACTATTTTACTTTTCCGCGTATTTGGACAATACTTGATGCGTTGAACATCAATTAATTATTTGGGCCAATGTGAAGCATTGAACACCAATTACCTATTTTAGTTTTCCGCGTATTTGGACAATACTTGATGCGTTATGGCTAGGTAATGTCCTCTAGGTCGCGTTATAAACGGCCCATCGTGATAGCAAGAATGGGGTTGGGGTGGCGCCAATATTCTGTTTTCGATTGCACAAGTTAAAATTCGGTCGATAAGAACTTTTCTTACCCTCGCAAATGCTTTGAAATTGTAGATTTTTCACACGTGTTAACGAAGTCCTTTGGGCTATTATTAGCAATAGGTACTTTTGTTTTTTTTGTTTTGTTTATGGTTTTCGGGTTTACGATACTTGATGCGTCAGGCTTGGTGCTGTCCTCTAGGTTGCGTTATAGTTGGCCCATAGCTTTTTTTAGTATGGGGTTGGGGAGGCGCTGCGCGCCCCCAGCGCTCGAGCGAAGCGAGTGCGCGGCGCCGTTATCGCCAATACTTAGAGTACATTCGACGTTGTATAAGTCAACATCACACAGAGGTCATAGTATGGTTAAAAAAAACCTAAAATACGTTGAAATACGAGAAAAATTCCCAACCCTTAAAAGTTAGTACTGTTCTGCATTTCAGCCTTTTCCTTTTTCGTCATCAGTCCTACCTTCTCCAAAACGTATTAAAATCTAGACATTTAAAGCATCGTCCTCCTCATCAAATAAACAAACAAATCTCGAAATATGTCGTATTTCCCGTTGTAAAAATTACTGGCAAGTAACAATTTTACATTGATCATATCTTTTTAAACAATAAATTGTGATTAAAACTTTTTGCATTGTTAAAAAATCCCGTTATTTGAGGTACATATCATTAACATATTCAGTTCCCTCCCAAATCCCTTATTTGTAAGAGTTAAGTATAGTCTACACTACCACTACAAATTTCATTTTCAGTATTACTCCTTAGTACACACCAAACATAAAGTTTGATTTCACGTGTCCTGCTCTATCTCGGGAGACAAAGTATAGAACTCACATTAAACTATTGTCGAAAATGCATTGAAATTGACGGTTTTCAAAACGCGTTAACTTAACTAATTCTCATTTGCGGTTACTAAAAAAAATACCTTCGTACTCCTTACACACTGGGCTTTCATCTAAGAAAATAAAAAAAACAATAAAAGGAGGGGGGGCTGTTCTTCACTTTTGCCAATACTGCTTGTGCTAAGTTTATAATTAGTTGGTTTTTAGTAGTCAGGAAGTTACATAATATTTTTAAGTTGGATTTTAGATGTTTCCCAAGTAGGATTTAAGTTGCTTTTAAGTAGTTAAATGTAAATGTTGATTCTGGTGTAGTTGGAAATAAGTTGATTATTTAAGAGGATTTAAGTTATTTTTAAGTAGGCATTTGTCCCAAATACAAACTGAAAACTAAGTTGAAAAGCAAGTTGTCGTAAGTGGTTTTTAGCCAACTTATTTTTTGGTAAGGGTAGGGTTGAGAAACTATAATTATTAAACACCCCACAGAATAACAGTTCAATAAAATTAAAACTGATGTATTTTTCCATTAAATAGAAAATATCCATAAATATTTGAACGAAAGTTATTTTTGGTTTCTATAATTTGGGGGGGGGGGGCCTTCATACAATGTTAAATATAAAGTTGATACCTTCCCAAATGTATGATTAATAGGAAGAATCTATCCAAATTAACTATTTTCTCCCAAAGTTTAAAAATTAAGAGCTTATTTATATTTTAAATAATTAAATTAAAATATGAATCTTCAAACTTATTAATTAATTTGTTTTAGCTCAAAATGTGGGGCAAACAAACTAAAACCATTAACACAGTTTTTGGGGTTGTGAAATTTTTTTCTTACACCTAGCCCCTGCAAGGGAATTAGTTCATTTGCCAGAATTTAACGATAGTTAAATTGTAAAATTAAATTTTCTACCAATAAATGGATACGGCTTTGCACTCATGGCTACGAATTTGAAATCTGGCTCCTTGATACTCAAAAGGGGTATTTTAGTTTAGCAGATGACACTAAGAATATGTAAGGAATTTTATGAAATCCCCATTGCTATGTGATGGCACAAAACAGACAATAAGAGAAGCAATATGTTTTTGTTCGTTTTTCAATAGAGCTAGGATAGTTCGACTGCCTTATAACACTATTAGTAATTTAAGCTCCACAGTCAGCCTGTTATCCTGACCTATCCATGTCAAAGGATTAAATCTGGCGTTGTTCGGAGTGTCAAAATTGTCAGCAGTTACAATGGCCTGAAGAATTGCGAAGTCCGTATTACAGGGTGACTAGCTATTATTATGGGGATATTGAAGGCTTGTTGGAACCCGTTTTTCATACTAGGGTATGGAATTTTTGGGGGTAATAGAAATAAACAACCTAGGAAATTTTTCCAATTATCCTACACAACAGACAAAATAGAAAAATTTCAAAACCCTGCACAAAAAACATGAATTAAAGTTGCAAAATTTCACCCTGAAATCAATCATCACTTTATGAACTGTCAAACACTCGACCTACTTGGCAACTGGGCTGTTTGGGAATTTGATTTTGGATGGCTCTTTAATGTCAAAGTAATGGTTTCATCTATGCTCTATAAAATCTCTGTTTCAACATTTTGTCCATTCGTTTATTCATCTAAGAAATGAGCTTTAGCAACCAAAATTATCAATGCATTTTCTTCAAAATAAAAAATGTTCTATTACAAATTTCAGAGTTATTGTTTTCAAAGAAAGATGCAAGTTCGTAAGAAATATGGGAATTAGTTTCTGCCCATTAATTTAAATTTATATATAAGGGTGTTTCTTTACGCCTGTTCTTGGACTAAAATTGTACTCTTTTTACCATAAAACCTTTAATTCGCCTGTTCCAGGGATGATTATTACTCCGCCCCATAAACTATTTGCTTGTCCTAGAGTATTAGTGCTACTCTATTTACTCCTTGTGAAAAGGAGGTGTAAATGAGTAAATCGGATTCTGTCGTCTGATAGCTAAAATTTATCTGCTAAAAAGGCCACATGCAGCCATTTTGGAAAAACGTTTTTACTCTGACTCAAACTATTCACCACCACAGAATCGGAGTGAAATGATGCTATAGCCTGACTCTTCTTACCCTACTCCAAAATCCTGGAAGATACTTTGTTAGGATCAGATTTTCAGTTTATGTTGTAACCGTTTCGCCTTCCCAAATCGTATCCCATTAAGGATGTAACACAATTAGGGTAAGCGGTTACAAGTTAGGGTTTGGGCTAAGCCTGTCTTATAAGTGAAAATCACCACACGAGTTGATTCAGTCAGAAACAGGTTTAATGTTCAGAAATATACTTACACTTACAATAACATCGGAACTACCTCGTTCAGCCATAATATATCTCTAGGAAATCTTTATAATACAGAAGGAAATTCTTGGGGCAAAGATAAAAAACATACCAACGAGGGGATACAAAACGTTGACCCGGAATCCTCACGGGCAACCATCTCCGGGCAAGACAAGGAGAAAGACCATAAAATCACGTGGCACAGGACATTTGTACTGCCAACGCTGGACTGCTATCCCTCTAGTGGCTGATAGCGAAAATAACTAAAATGTTTATAAAAAATAGGAGGGTTCACTGTAACGAACCCGGACGCCATCCGGTGACCGGATCCGTTACATCCCCCCAACGAATAAATAAGATATTATGGATGAGGTGAACTGAGGTATAGGATGTCCTAGAGACCAACAAAACAATAAAATAGACACAGAATAGAGTAAAATATACATAATACAAAAGTTCATTCAAGTCCGTAGATGACGGCTTTACTTAGGGCAATTCGGTACATCGTGCCCCAACGACCCATTGACACATCCATAGCGGCGATATTGTCCCCATAATCAGACGTGGATACAGTTGTGTTAATCTTGGGGAAACATCCAAAAAATCCTGTTGACTGTGTCACAGCAGTAAGGAAGGCTTGCGAAGGGTCAGAAGTGATCGTTGATAGTGTATAATGGTCTCTGTCCTTGCGTCACACTCATCGTCCTTATAGGGGTGACCATTAAGGTTCCTTCCATTTTCAATACATTACGCATGATAACGAGCGTGTCGTACGTCTTCCGTCGTAGTCACCGCCGAAAAGTCGGCTCGGCTGCCGGCTGAACTTACGACGTTTCGTCGATGTTATTGATGTCGCATTTTAAGGCTTTATTTATCGTTGTACATGTAAGAGGGGCGAGTTCCTTTTCAAGGGTGCCTTCTATAAACGGAAACTTTAGATTGTGAAGTCGACAATCTTTGGTCAGACAATTTAACACAGCCGGTGTCCACCACAGAAACTTCGTCTCAGGATGAAGTCGCATAACGGCGTGGGCACATGAATTTTTATTCCAATTCCCTTCCGGAAATTAAAAATTTCAAAATTGTATACCGCCCATCGCCAAGCATTATGCAATCGAGTTCCTCCTGAGTAGGACTGGTAGCGATTCCTGAGGTTTGTTCTTGGATCTTACGCCACTGCTTGAGACCGACAATGAAGTGTCAGTCCCAAAATCGAGACAAGCGAAAGTCCCGCGAGCAAAACAAACTCCAGCGCGACCTGTGGTACCACCGTTTTCTGTCATAACATCGCTTCAAGGCGGCTTAAATTCTTAACTGAAATTATTAAACTCGTAATTTTCAAAAAATAAAACGTAATTTAAACGCTTAGCTCCAGTTTGGGTGCCAGTGTAACCGTTTTGCCTTCCCAATCCCATTAAGGATGTAACACGATTAGGGTAAGTGTTTACAAGTTAGGGTTCAGGCTAAGCCAGTCTTATAAGTGAAAATCACCACATAAGTTGATTCAGTCAAAAACAGGTTTAATATTCAGAAATATAATTACACTTACAATAACATCGGAACTACCTCGTTCAGCCATAATATATCTCGGGGAAATCTATAATACAGAAGGAAATTCTTGGTGCAATGATTAAAAACATACCAACGAGGGGATACAAAGCGTTGACCTGGAATCTTCACGGGCGAGACAAGGAGAAAGAGACACTAAAATCCCGTGGCGCAGGACATTTATACTGCCCACGCTAGACTGCTATCCCTCTAGCGGCTGATAGTGAAAATAACTAAAATGGTTATAAAAAATAGGAGGGTTCACTGTAACGGACCCGGACGCCATCCAGTGTTTTTTTTAAAGGTTATATGCTAGCTTGTAGAAAGATATTTCTTAAATGGTAATATATTCTAGGAACATCACTTGCAAAGAGCAATATCAGCACAACAAGCATTTGGGCACACAGGAGAACTTGTTATACCCACTCCTGAAGTTTTTACTGCCAACGAAGAAGACTATGAAAATATTTATCCAGGAACTTATAAAATGCCTCGTCAACTTATTCACATGCAACGTAAGTATTATGGTAAAGCTACTGTAGTGCCATAAAATAAAATTGTTATTAACTTACAAGGAGACTACCCGTGGTGGTTATCACGGATTTTGTTGAATCTCGGGGGTTAAGTAGACCTTATGGTAGTATGAAAATTCCCAAAGGGAAAAGTTACAATGGGCTTTAGTTTTCCCATGGCAACCGAAGATCATGGGATTTTCTTGACTTCACACTTACTTTCCTGTGAAAATTCTTCAAAAATTTGAAAACTATACGATTTTCACCAATCATGTCACCAATGAGTCAATAGATTTTTTTAATTTTAAACACTGAAAGATTTGCCTAAATAACGGATATACCCAAGGTATTAAGTAGCTCTAAAATAAACACAGTTTAATCGAAACCTCCCATTTTTGGTATATTGCACCTCGATTAAAGTTTAATAACTTTTTATACATAACTTAAATTTAAACATAATTAGACAATCTTACACATTTTAGCAAGGCCAATTCAAAGGTAGAGTTAATATAGTCTAACTGGAATTGAAGCCAGGTTATTGGATGTCAAATTGTACATTTTGATTTTTGGGGGGTGTCATTCGAGGGGTTAAAGGGTCATGTGGGAGATTGAAAACACTAAATATAAATACACTATTAGATAGCTCTAAAAAAGAGCTTTAAAATAAGCTCTTTAAAAAATGGGTATTTCCCTTGTTTTTATTTGATAAATCAAAATCTATTTTCTTGAAATTCTACAAGTTTGAAATTTTATATTTTTTATATCATACAAAAAATGGTTTAAATCTTTTAGAAATTATTACTACGTATTTCTCGATGTGTGATATAATGCTGGAATATTTTTTAAATCATAATCATCATGTCAGTCGCAAAATCAAGTTAAGAGGTACATGGCATTTTTCATCCTGTTTAGGCCATGACAGACTTTTGGGCAAAATTGAACTACAGCGGCCTCATGAATTTTTTATTTTTTTTTGGCGGAGAATGTAGCACTTGACACGTCCATTAACCGGGCCGTCCCAAATAAGCATAACTAAAATAACATAGCCTATCAATACGAACCCATTATGCACCGTTATTTTCAAATAATGCACTAGTGCCGTTTGATGGAATTTAATTTTTTAAATGGGCGGGCCAGCTTAACGATAGCCTGCCCAATTTAGAATTTCCTAGAAGTAGTCCAACAATTGGCACCCATTATGCACCACCATTTTGGAAATTTGCACCACACTGGGTTCAGAGATATATGAATTTCAAATTGGGCAGGCCAAGTTAAAGAAGCCCGCACATTTCAAATTTTCAGCCTTAAAAGTAGCCCAACAATTGTACCATTAAGCATCACCATTTTTAAATTTTCCCCATCAGTGTTTCCGAGACAGATCAACTGCGTAAAGTTCATATTGATAGTCTAGATCAGGATTTTCAACCTGTGCTCACGATGGCTACGCGAACTATATATAAAAGTCAACTCTTTCTTTCCTTGTTAAAAAAAATGCGAACGGCTCTGTTAAACAAGTAGGTTTTGTATAAGATAACAGGTGTCATATGCCCTTTAATATAACTACGTATGGCGTATGACGTCATTGGTCATGTGACCCAATATTGTTTTTGGTTTTAGATGAGTAAGAAAACTCTCGCTCACTTTGCCCCTCTAACAAGGAGACGACCCTAGGTGATAATCACCAATTTTGTTCAAAGTCGGGTGTAACTTGAAAAACCTGCAAGGGTAAAGTTGCGACGGGCTTTCGTTTTGCCATGGCAACCGAAAACGTTTTTGACAACATGATTTGGAATTATTTCCATTGAAAATAACATGGGAATCTGAAGTATTTTAAGGGTCTCCCAATTAAAAGGTTTCACAGGGGGGACCCTTATAATCCTTCAGATTCCCATGTTATTTTCAATGGAAAAATCCCAAATCTTGATGTCCAAAACGTTTTCGGTTGCCATGGCAAAACGAAAGCCCGTTGCAACTTTTCCCTTGCAGGTTTTTCAAGTTACATGAAGGTGTACACTATACCCGAGTTTAAACCAAATCAGTGATTATCACCTTGGATCGTCTCCTTGTAAGACATGAGTAATGTTTATCTCTATGTGTAACTAGTTTTAACTTGAAGTATTTTATTAAACCTTTTATTTTGTAATAGTTAAATCATTCGTTTTTATTTCGCTTAACGTCAATTGCAACAAATGGCATCTCTGCTGGGGATAGCAAAAGTTAAGTAAAGGAGTGAAGACGACAGCCAAGGCCCGTTTGTATACACGCATTGAAGACCAGTGCAATTATTACTATGGCAGAAGGAGGGTTAACCATGCTTGGGCAAATTACCAAATTGACTTCCAACAATTATAGAAGCTGGTGGTTTGAAATGGAAGTGGTTCTGAGGAGCCAAGGCCAATGGGGAATAATAGACTGAACAGAAGTTCCACCTGCAAGTACAGCCGCTGATGACGTCAAATGTCGATATGCAGATAGACATTCCAAGGCCTATTCCAACCTAGCATTAAGATTATCAGCTGATATAAGAAGTTTGATTGAGGGTCAGACTACACCAGATGGGATATGGAAAGCATTACAAGATGCATTTGAGCCAATTACACGGGCACGTATCGGAATGCTGCCTAAACAATTTTATAACCTCGCTTACCACGATGGTGAAGGTATGCGGGTTTTTTTGGCCGGTTTATTATGTGATTTGAAAGCTTTTGTAAGGCTGAGGGAATAAAACATGAACGAAGTAATACCTATTCACCACAAATGAATGGAGTTGCTGAGTGAGTGAACAGAACGGTTAAACACAGTGCGAGCTCTGATGGATAGCTAAATTACCATATTCCCTTTTGGCCGAATTGGTGCAAACAGCAACTACCTTAAAAAATCGTTCCCGATACTCGAAGCTGGGTGATAAGGTACCTTTGGAGTTGTGGAGAAAAAAGAAACTAGTGCACGTTTTCTTAAGCGCATAGGATGTTTGGTGTTCGTACATGTCCCACCACAGCGGCGTGAAAAGAAGTTTCAACCATGAGCCAAACCAGGAATTCTCATAGGGTACGCCACAAATACTAAAGGATACTGTGTCTGGTTACCGGAGGACAGAAGTCAGAGTCGAATCATGTCTCGTTCGATGAAAACAAATTAGGAATAGACGTCGTCAAAGGAGTAATACAAGATCATGATATCTTATTCTGGCCAAATGAAGACCCTACTACGGAAGAAATAGAAACTGAAAACAACGAACCAATATCCTCTGAAATATCAGTTAACAGTCAAGAAATGGTCCCTGCTGTTCAACCCACACAACCAACAAGGAGGCCGATTGCGGGTTTGCCAACTGGCTGGACAAGGGAAGAGAAGCTAAGGAAGTCTGGTGCCACTGCCGGTCTAAAGGATATTTACGGTTACGATCCTGATGGGATACAACTACGATAAAAACCAGATGTTGTGAGGTATAGGAAAGAAAATGACCTAAATTATGACTTAAATTTATTCAATTTTTCAAGAAAAGTGGTTCCAAATGCAGCCACCCATCTGTCCTGCATCGCACAAGATCAGCGATTTATGAATCAAATTATCAAGAAGCCATTCAATCCCTGCAAAAAGTCCAATGGAAACAAGCGATGGATCAAGATGTAACGAACACTCTTCACGGTAGATATATTACACTACTATTTTATCATTTTTAATGAGGGACGCTTCAGTTTAGGTTAACAAAGGTATTTTATTTCAAACTCACAGTTCTTCCTTTAAGCAATCCTTTCATCTACCTCCGACGGGACATCTAGCTCTCTCTCCCTTCTGCTACTTGTCTCTTACAGGGACTCTCTTTATATATGGTTGTGACTATACTTTCGCCACCAGGGGATTTTACTCTTTCCAACGGGCGCCCTCTATCGAGTCCCTTACAAGGTTCTGTTGCCTGAGCCATTTCCTGAGGTGGGTTGTCTTCAGTAATACCTTGTGTCGGTGTTGTGACTTCTCCACCATCACTCTTCCGCTGCCCAAAACATGACTTCTCTGTCGTGATGAGCCACACTGACATTCTCCACCCCCAGTTTATGTTCTGCAAACTTGACGTGCTTTGTCTCCTTCACTTGGTTGGTATCTGGGAACCATATTCTGTACCCGTGTGTTCTTGGCATAACCAAGAAGTATACCCAGTTTTGCTCGACCATGCAGTTTGCTCTGTTGACGCTGTGATGGATTATGCATGAATACCAGACAACCTATGCGTCTCAGGAACCTTGCACTCGGTTTCTTTTCCCACCATAATTCAAGGGGCACGGTCTTTCCTAGTTTGGCATGTCAGGTACGGTTTCGGAGAACAACCGCAGTATAAAGTAACTCGCCCCATAACGAATGAGGTAATTTACTGTCGTCCAGTAGCGCCCGGACTGTATTCAAGAGTGTCCTGTTCATGCGTTCAGCTACGCCATTCATTTGCGGCGAATAAACATTGGTACGCTCATGCTTAATACCATTTTCGTTGCAATATTTGGTAAACTGACCTGCACAATACTCAGTACCATTGTCAGTTCGCAGGGCTTTAATGGTTCTCCCAGTCTGTTTTTCGACATCTGCCTTATACACCTTGAAAATATCAAAGACCTCACTTTTATTTTTCATAGTATAAAGTTTCATATAACAACTGTTGTCATCAATAAAAGTGACATAATATCTAGCTCCCCCTATCGAGTGAATCGGAGCTGGTCCCCAGACATCAGAATGGACCAATTCTAATATCTCTTTACTACGTATAGTCTTCATAGGTGGATATGTACTACGTGTACTTTTCGCTATTTGACATGATATACAAACATCCAAACTCCCTGTTTTACAGTCCAGCCCCTCTAACATTTGGTGTGCAATCATGAAATTCATATCTTCTTCATTAATGTGGCCGAGACGCTTGTGCCACAGATCTCGACCTCCTATAATATAATCATAAACAGATGATGTATGAGTTTCGAGAACTGTGTCTATTTCCTCTGTTTCCTGTCCTTGTTCCAGTACGTGCGCTTTGACTGTATAGAAATTGTCTTTTGATAGTTGTGCCTTAAAAGCTAAATTCCCTTTAGGAAAATAGACAGTGATACAGGCATGTTCTACGATGGCTTTGTAACCAGCCTGGTCTAATAACCTTCCAGAGAGTAAATTACGGTGCATCCCCGGTGTATATATAACACCCTTTAATTGGAAAATGTTACCTCCATTCTCATCCATCTTCAACCAAACATTGCCCTGGCCTTCCACTCTCGATTTGCCTTCACCCACGATTGCGTCTGTTTTCAATTCTGAATAGTTTTCAATCAAACCAGTGCCGTTGGTTACAAAAATGGTGAGTGGCTGCAGTGTCAATGATCCAATTACTTGACATCGTCGTAGTTGACATAAATGCTGAAGCAATAAAAGCTCCTATTTCGGGTTTCTTTGGGTCTTTATATTGCGATTGTTGTGTTGTCTTATTTCGACATTGACTTTCCTGATGACCCCATACATGGCAGAAATGACATTTCCCTTTGAAAAGTCTATTTTCTTTTGTCTTCCCATCTGCCCATTGATTACATATCTGCACGGCATTTGCATTCGCTGCTTGCACCACCGTCGGGCGACTTCTTTTAGAGTTGTTTGACGACCATATTCTGCAGTCAATTGATTTCTGATAGTAGTAGAGACAAACTTCGTGTCATCAGAATCGTAGATGATAGACACCAGACTCTGATAAGTTTCCGGCAATGATCGGCCCAATGAGTTGGTATGAAACATCTTTATCGGTTACTGTTTCGCCAGCCTCCTCTAATTGTCTCTTGGCATAATTGATGTCCTATGAAGGCCGGCATACATTCTCCTTCTTCATATTCTATGTTATAGAAAAGTTTCCTTAGTGTCCTAATGCGGGCATGAGATGATGGTTCATACGCCTTTCGTAGGGCTTCCCACATCCCTTCGGGTGTTGTCTCGCCATCAACTATACTCCTCACAGTGGGGGATAAACCAAGCCCAATAGTGGCATACGCCTTTGATTTTCGAAGGTTTTGAATATCACGTCAGCTGCTGCCGTAGAGGCAGGTGGGACTTCTGTTTGGTTTACTATCTCCCATACACCTTGCCCTCTAAGAACCATCTCCATTTCATAGCGC
The DNA here is from genome assembly GCF_980474605.1 of Leiobunum rupestre. Classification (NCBI taxonomy): domain Eukaryota; kingdom Metazoa; phylum Arthropoda; class Arachnida; order Opiliones; family Sclerosomatidae; genus Leiobunum; species Leiobunum rupestre. Next base: position 24,027,272 of record NC_143394.1, on the reverse strand, counting down.
CAATTTCGGTAGTTACTTGAGTCTAATTTCTCAACTTGGCCTTGAAACGATACTGCTCCTCCATCCGCCATTATGTCTATGACGTTCAATGCGAAGCCTAATTTAACCCTAATTCGATCCCCAGCAGAGATGCCATTTGTTGTAGATGGGTTCAATAAATATTACTTCTATATGAATAATAAGTAGTTTTTTTATTTAATTAGTTAAATTAATCATAGTTAAAAATATACATTTTACATACAGTAGAGTGAACGATATAACGGCTTGGTCAGGAGTAAGACCACACAAAGAAAAAACAAGAATGCGGACGCTATGATTTTTACAGGGTTGCCAACCACTAATACTAAATATTTCCCCAATGACGTTATGGCATAGATCTATTAACATTATCACAGATCCAAGCATATCGATTTACGGTATCATTTTGTATGGGAAAACATTGATAAGAATTTATTTAACCTAGAATATTGTGACACTTGTCTCCCAGACGGACCCCCAAAATGTGACACTTTTTAATTTAATTTAATTTAAAGGGGAAGTATAGTTTAAGGTTCGTTACGTCTAGGGGTTTATTCATTTAGAGAAAAGTGTCAACATTGAAAGTAAAATAATGAGAACAGGGTTTGGATTCTGGTTCCCAAGATATTTATTAATAAATCAAGTTTAAGATTAAAACGATATATATTCACAAAAACATAAAGGCTCTGGCTCTGGTCTCCCATAAAATATATTGATTGTTAATTTTGTCTTGCGAATCATTCGAACTGACTAATGGCGTCGTCTTTTGTAGTCGGTTTTCCAACGCCGAATTGAACGTCTCCCACGAGGTTATTGGTCAGCTTTACCGCAACGTCCCGCAACTTTAAGCCCTGTGGCGTATATAGCGAGAACATCGGAGTCTGCGAAAAGCACTTTGCGTATAACTGCTCGTGAGACGTACTGCTCACTTCTGACCACATTTTCACTAAGTGGTCACTTTTTTAACGGGTCCTTCAACCCTCTACGGGGTTGAGTCAGTTAAGATAAACAGTTCTTCCTATTGAGAGGTTCGTACAGCTGTTGTTATTTTTGGGGAAACCAGAGCGGGTAAAAACTCAGAGCTAGATCTTAATCTGTTTGTGTAGTGGGAAGACCATAGCTTATGGAAAAATTCTTTTGAAGCGGAAAGTTTGTGAAATACAAAATAAAGTAACTGCATATTTTCGTATTATGTTTGATAATGTTACAATATGTTAAATCAGTTGATAACGTCACCGATATCTTAACTAAGATTCTCAATAAATCTAAATTTATGATTTGTCGCAAAATGTTACAACTAAAAGAGTAATACTATTTATTAAATAGGGGGAGTGTAAAAGATAACAGGTGTCATATGCCCTTTAATATAACTACGTATGGCGCATGACGTCATTGGTCATGTGACCCAATATTGTTTTTGAATTTAGATGAGTAAGAAAACTCTCACTGTGCCCCTCTAAGACATGAGTAATGTTTATATCTATGTATAACTAGTAACTAGTTTTAACTTGAAGTATTTTACTAAGCCTTTTATTTTGTAATAGTTAAATCATTCGTTTGTATTGGCGCCTGACGCACTTTAAAATCCCCGTATTGGCGCCTGACAGCGCTGCGCACTCACTTCGCTCAAGTATTTAATTTAAAATTATCAAAAACAACCAAAAACGTTATAAGGCCCAAAAAGTACAAGCTTTTCAATGAAATTAAAACCTGAAATAAGCGTTTGTGGCCCAAAAATATATAACACCTAGAAAATGAACAAAAACTCAAATTGATTTTATAAACTACAATAATATCACGTGGTAATTATTAGGACACCGAAACTGTGGTGTCGGCGAACACGTGAAAATGACCAAAAATGTGAAATTTTTTAAATTGAATAATTAAATAATCATTTGCGGCCAAAATAAAAAATACCCTCGGCATCTACGTGACAAGGTATATCAGGCGCAAGCAAAATTATTATAAAATTCAAATAGGCCGCTGTAGTTCACTTCACCCAACTTTTAATATCAAGCTCCCAAATGTATCACCACTTGCAAAAGATTCATTTTATATCATCTATAATGCGTGGTAGGTTCAATTTAATACTCTTAGGGGGCCGCCTCGGCTGTGACCAGTTCATTTTTCACTGAATCTTACGTAGTAATGTTTTCTAAAAGATTTAAAACATTTTTGGTATGATATAAAAAATATAAAATTTCAAAGGTGTTGAATTTCAAGAAAATAGTTTTTGATTTATCAAATAAAAACAAGGAAAATACCCCTTTTTTAATGAGCTTATTTTAAAGCTTTTTTCTAGAGCTATCTAATAGTGTATTTATATTTCGTGTTTTCATTTAACCCCTCAAATGAGACCCCCCAAAAATTAAAATGTACATTTTGACATCCAATAACCTGGTATCAATTCCAGTTAGGACTATATAAACTCCACCTCCCTTACCAAAAAATAAGTTGGTTTTTAGTTGGTATTCACATTTAAGTTGATATTAAGTTGGTTTTAAGTGGTCAGCATATTTCAGTAAACTAGTTAAGTTGGTAATAAGTTGGTGGGAAAATGCCTTTTTCTTTAAGTTGGTATTTAGTTGGTTTTTAGTGGTCAGAAAATTACATATTATTTGTAAGTTGGTTTTAAGTTGGGATTTAGTTAGTTTTAAGTTGGTATTTGTCTCAAATACCAACTTAAAGTATTTCCTAGACCTCTTATTTTTTGGTAAGAGCTTTGAATTAGCCTTGCTAAAATGGGGGGTTTCAGTTAAGTTGTGATTACTCTAAAACTAATTAATATTTTCAGCTAAAACCTTGGATATCACAGTTTTTTAGACAAATCTATCCATGTTTAAAATTAAAAAAAAAATTGATTGACCCATGGTGACATGATTGGTCAAAATCGTGTGGAGTGACCCTCAAAGGGTCAATCCATGTCAAATCACACAAGGTCCCCATACCACCCCCTCCGAGTTTAGTGATACTCTCACCAAATTTAAATCCCGCCTGTCTAGTACGAAATCTAAAATTTCCGCTCTGTATTCAATATAGTTCTAGAGATACTGGTTTTGAAATTTACCCCTGGACGCGGTCGAAATTTGAAACCTTGAAAAAATCCTGTTTTTAACGAGGGCGCCTGATTTTAGTTTGCGAATTGAGTAGCTTGTTTCCAAAGAGGTTCTAGGGCTGTCACATATCACATAAATATAGAGATTTTTACCACTATTTCAGAAGTTATTTAAAGTATCAAGGAGTTGTAAACACAAAATTTAATTTTTTATCAAATGGAGCCTTTATCTTTCCAGTGATATTGCAGTTTTTAACTATTTTGTAATGCTCAGGATTAATTACTGTTTATTATAAGTGAACTATTTCTTTTATTAGGTCGCTTTACCATTTTAGTTTTAGAAGTCGCAACCCAAGACGGCTTCAATTTTGCAATTTTCAAAAAAAGCCAATAATTAAAGTGTCATATCTCCACACCGTGACGTCATTAATAAATTTTAGTTCTATTTTCGTGTTTCCCGACCCTTTTTTACCTACAACAAGTCATAACTAACAATATAATATCTACTGTAAATGGGAAAATGTTGAAATAAATCTGTCGAACAAAAACCGCGATTTATCAAGCATCTTTGAAAAATTTTATGAAAAAAAATATTCATTAACTTTTAATTGACACGTTATTTGTAGACTCTAGCAACTGTTTTATCAAAATAAAAAAATTATTCTGGAGAGCGAAGCCGTTCCTTAAATATTATTCGCTAAAATCGGGATTTTTTTAAAGGTTTGAAATTTCGACCGCGTCCAGGGGTAAATTTCAAAACTAGTAAACTACTATCTCTAGAGCTATATTGAATACAGAGCTTAAATTTTGGACTTCGCCCTAAACAGGCGGAATTTAAATTTGGTGAGAGTCTCACCCCAAAATGATAAATTTGTTTTATATTGGGTTAAAATGATTAACTTTGATATCGCGCCGCGTGCAATATCGATGATAAAAGTCGGCCGTGATATCAATAAATATCTATTTCGATATATTGGTATAGGTTTAAATTTGCCATATTGATGTTGGTTTAATCCCTATAATTGGTATTGGAATCAGTTAAAATTGCCATATTAGCCATCCCTAAATCAATTTCCCTGCTAGCTATTTCTCGTTAAATCAAAAGACTTAAACTTATGCTTAATTTTTTATTTGTTATTTTATATTAATATATGGTTTAATGCTTAAATTTGGGTAAATTCTTTAACATTATAAAACTAAACTCATGGGATATTGTTTAAAAATACATTTAGATTTGAAGGAGTTCTGTGTCACTTAATGATCAGAAAGCTTTTCACTTGAGTTTTATCCTCAAAGTTATCAATTTATCATGGATGTTAATCCAATTAATGTTGTGCTTTCTTTAAGAGAGTTAGTTAAAATTGAATTCCCGCCATTTATTTCAACTATTTCTACTAGTTACAATGACAGCGAAAAATTATTTGCAAAAGATATATTTAAGTATTTGTGCGATGTATTAATGGCAGTGCTGTTCCAGCCAAAAATGAAAAGGTATTTTCCCCCTTTCCAAAACGTACTTTTGAAGGGTGAAACGTACTTTACGTATTTTATGGTGCGTTGAGAGTGCCATCTACTGATTTCAAATTAAAAGTTATTTGCAGGTACATACAAAAGTTATTTGCAGGTACATAGTTATTTGCAGGTACATACAAAAGTTATTTTCAGGTACATACAAAAGTTATTTTCAGGCACATACAAAAGCTATTTTCAAGTTATTTATATTTACAAACAAGAGATATTTACAGGTACAAAACAGTTGTTATAGGCAAAAAAACATCAGTTAAAAAACGTATTGTTAGGTCAGTTTACACATCAAGATCAAGGATAATTTTTGATTTCACTAGTTTTTTGCACGGCTGCCACTTAAAACAAACCCCGTCATTTTTCTCTTTACTAATTAACTCTTTAGTTAAAAGGAGAGAATTACACGTTTTTGTGCTTAGTGAATTTCTGTGGTCGTTTTTTATAAGATTTAATTGAGAAAAAACTCTTTCAACGTTAGCGCTTGAATGTGGTAATGAAATCAGAGCGTTAGCAAAAAGAGAGAGAGTAGGAAACATTTGATTTCCTAAATAATTTTTTGTTTTAGTTACTTCATACCAAAATTTTTCTAATGTTACGTCTGAATTTCCCAAATTTTTAATCGGATCTAAGTCTGGTAGCATTCGCCATTCTTCATTTAAGGTTTCTAATTTATTTAATTCTACTATATTTGGAAAATGTCTAGCTTAAAGAGCGAGACTGGCTACATCGCCAGATACGGCAATATTAGGCTCCAAACAAGAAATTTTGATTAACACTTCATCATCGAATGAAAATCTATCTTTAATCTGCGAACACAGCTCTTCATAAAAATCTGCGACCCTAATATAAAACATATCCAAATCATTCGAACAAATTATGCCCTCTAAAATCATGATTTCTGCTTTACTTCCTACGTAAATATTTTTAGACGGAAGCCTTTGAAAACGATTTTTTGGGTCAATTTTAGTGACAGGAGTTTGACCACCTTTTTTTTTGGAAATAGTTTCTCAGCATAGAAAAATAATGAACTTTAAGTTCAGTGTGTAACTTAGTTATACGTGGCGACTCGCTCTGAAATATTATTCATTTTGTTTATATGCCCTAAGGCGTAATCCAGGAAAGCATAATATAATTTATAGATTGGATTTCTAAGTGCGTTTAATATTTTCGCGGCCAAATCAATTTTGTCTTCTAAGACGGCCGATTAAAAAAAAAGTATAAGGGCGTTCCACTGCTCTAACATTCTGGAGACAACCGCTCCCAATGACAACCAACGCGTTTGGCATGGTCTTAACAACTTACGAGGCTTATCCCTAACGTATTCTTGAAACTCTTTAAAGTCTGTGATTCACTTAGCACTATGGCTGAAATACGAATATACATCGCGAGCTAAATCTTCCATAGTTTTAGGTAATTTTAAACACGCATACAACGAGCACGTATTAAAGGAGTGGCTTATGCACCCCATAGCAAATAAATTTGGGCACTGTTTTTTTAAAAGGGCTTTAACCCCATCCACATTTCCCATTATAACTGGAGCATTATCGGTGGCATAGACAATCATATTTCCTATGGGAATTTCTAATTTACCCAAAAAAGCTAACAATTTGGCCACCATAGTTTCCGCATCGGCATGCGGTACTTCAATCATTCCAAAAAACCTATCTTGTACTTTCCCAATTTCATTATCAAAAAACCTCACGACAATAGCCATACATTTAATCAGTTGTTTCGTCAAGAATTATAGAATAGTAATGATTTAGTAGTTTAACCTTCAAAATACCAAGGGCCTCATCCCCTATAACACCAACAAGTTTGGTTGTTTTTTTTTCTAGCGCATTTTAGACCTTGTGCTATTTTTGAATCGGGAAAAGCGCTTTGTAGTAACTGGGGTAAATGGTCCATAACCGTAAATGGAAGGTTGTGTTCCGCTATAAAGCCTGCCAATTTAAATTCAGCCAATCTGATCTGACTTTCTAATGGGTTTTGTTTACTTTGACTACAAAAAGCATCAGCTATGCCATTCTGCCCTACTTGGGCGCCACGTGCTGAGTTAAGATTTTTCACGTGTAAAACCGTACTTTTGTGTCGGTTGATATGGTTAATATTACCATGAAACTGCTTATTGCAGGGTATACAAAATGAACAATTGTCTTTTTCTTCTAGCCATTCTTCATTTCCCTTAAGCCATTCTCTTCTGAACTTAGCAGAATTCAACTCACTTTTCTTCTTTGAAGATTTTTGAAATGATGGTTTGTGGGTCTGGTTTTCTATATCAGAGCCGGATTCAGCTGATTTTTCCCCTGGTCCTAGTAGAATTTCCTCTTGAAAATCATCTTTAGAATTCGGCTTTAGTTCTGAGTTAATTGACATTTCTGGTCCACTATCGTTAGCGTTTCTTGAGTCGACAATGCAAATTTCGTCACCAGATTTGAATTTGCGTTTCGGCGCTGGGTGTCCATCCACATCGTTGTCCTCTTTTCTTTTGCTACAACCGCTACTGGTCCTGGATACTGGTTTGGGACCTATCACTTTGTCGTTGGGCTTACTTTTCCTAATCAAAAACTTATCCATAACTATACTTCTTAGCCTAAACTGCGGCAAAAATACATCGGCAACACGGAGAATTAACTACTAGAATTTTTTATAAGTTAAAGTTTTATTAGCACCTAAGATCTTCCAACTCTTTTCGAAAAGATGACTGATGTCTGATGAATATAATGAAACATAGCAGACTTTTTATATGCTTATATTGGGTTGTAGGACACTTGTCTTGGCCCCCGTGGGGGGGGGGGGGGGAAGAACTCAACAGTGTCAAACTCAAGGCAGGAAATTACTTGCTGAGTTAAACTTCAATAAGAGATAACACTTTCTTTTGTATGATTTTTTTTCTGGTTTCCCCATTCCACTACCGGATATTAACTGACCTCCGACTGATAAGCTTTAAGCCCACTGCAAATATTACAGGTGTTAGTTTTTGCAATGGTACCACAGCACTTAAACCACGGTAACCACCTGCTGTGAAACTATTTTTGAAAAAAATGGGGATATATTTTGGGAATTTCAATGGTTTATTCCTCTTGTCGAGAGTTTCATATTTCAATATTTTATTATTTATATACGAAAATTTTCAAAATGTATTAAAAACCATATATTTTTTTCAAAATTGTATTTTGGCGCTGAAAAAATGAAAACGTACTAAATACGTTAAAAAATTCCAAAACGTATTTTCGTACTTCAAATTTCAAAACGTACTAAAAAAGTACAATTGTACCGTCCGGAACAGCACTGATTAATGGTATATAATTTGTAAGAATGGGATGAACTGATTGGTAAGCTTGTCTATTCATTATCATTAATAGACCTTGTTTCCGATGCATATAACAAAGCTTAGCTATAAAAAATTAGGAGACAACTCTGTCTTAAAAATTGCAGAAATTTATGTAAATATAAGCTTACCCAGCTTGGGTTACACCACTTTTATTGGGAACAGTTAGCTAGATTTTGAAAAATTAAATTGGGGTTTTTCTTTATAGTCACTTTCTTAATTTTATTTTTTTTGGTAGCTTTTGCTATGGACCAAGATATACCAGATTATGACATGGACTCTGAAGATGAAAAATGGATTAATCAGCAAGCTAGAAAAATGGATATAACGTCTATGCAATTTGAAGAAATTATGGACAGGTTGGAAAAAAACAGTGGACAACAAGTTGTAACTCTTAAAGAAGCTAAATTACTGATAAAGGAAGATGATGATCTCATTATAGCTGTTTATGATTACTGGTTAAACAAAAGATTAAAGCTGGTAATATAATTATTGGTCCATGCATTTTATGTATTATTTCTTAATCATTTATATTTTATAGGTGTTTTGGCAAAATATCAACACACCAACGCATGTTCAATCTTTTTTATTGTATTTTTTGGGATACTTTAGAAAATTCAGGGAGATAATTAATTTTGTAAAATAACGTTTTTTAGCGTTACCTTTCAATCAATGGGCTTAAAAGAAATAAATATGCAATAAAAGTTATAATCATCAACTAAGTGTTGGCTCCTGGCGGCGCTATGCCAACCCCATTCTTGCTAATCATGATGGGCCATCTAGCATTGCCACCTAGAGGACATACTTTTTCCCTGCCCAAAATTGCCCAAAACCGAAAATTTCGTGAACCCTACTATGGAAACGCTAGAAAACGTTAATTTTCAAAAATTAATGTCTCCACGAATTGTCATTTCCCAAAATAATTTTGACACAGAAATGTTCATAATCGTCTGAAGCAGTGGTTAATAAAATTTGTTCCACGGAACCCCAGGGTTCCAGGGAAAGGGTCACAGGGGTTACGAGAATTCGCAGCTCAGCCTTCGTTGTGCTTGTGTCAAGAGTTTTTTTAAGATAAGTAAAAAAATTAGTTGGGGTTCTGGCAGAATTAGGTGGATAATTTAGGGTTCCATAGCAAAAAAAATATAGGACATGCGGTGGTGTGTTGATATTCAGCTGTTGTTTCCATTAATAATGGTATTCCACTGTTAATGATTTTAATTATAGATATAGTAATTATAAACCTTAAAATCAGGCCCTCAAATCTTGAAGAACCTCATTTTAAAGTTAAGCTTGGACTTCATCAATTTTTATACTATGGAAACTCCTATTAAATTTCCCATTTAAAAAAAAAATCCTTTGACATAAATGTATGTTTTTTAAAGGGTACCACTGTACCACGCTTTTATTTCTTTGTACACTCTACTCTAGTAGTTAATAATTATATCAAAAATATATTTATACTTAAGAAGAATGATTGGACCCAACTCTCTCTGGCCATTCTTGAAACAAGAAGGAAAATACGTATGGCTTCCTTTGTGTTTAAAGCGCATCATGGAATGCATCCATCATACATAAATGACTTGTTTGTCAGTGTAAATTTATTTAATTCCCATAATACTAGAGCATCGGATAGTAACATGTTAATTCATACTTAAATATATAACTATAGTTAAGCTAGGGTCTCTTATTGTTTTTCAATTATCTGGAATGCTCTCCCGCAATATTCAAAAACATTAACTACCTCCAACTTCAATCTTTTTAAACTAAATTGTGCAAACTTCCTTAAATTGATGGAAACTTTTGATTAGTCATAATGTCAGAAAATTATTGTCTTTAATTTATTTTAACTTATTTAGAGGACGGGGTTGGTTATGTAAACTAGCATCAGCTAATATTGACATCCTCAATAAAGATCCTCTTCTGATTATTATGTTGAGAAGAATTTACCCCAGGGGTGGAGGAAAACCATGACTCGTGTGTTCTTCAATCACGCTGTAAGAAGTCATTTTTAGGGAACCATAGAGATAACAGGCTTACATTTGAGCATAAGGGGGATTTCGAGCAACACTTTAAATCGTTTCATCATAGGTATTCAAAAAAAAATTTCTAATGCGCCAATTAAAGTTATAAAATGTTTTGTTTTCAGCAACATCCGTTAATACCAACTGTCAAAACAGAAAAAAGGGATGGGTCGACAAACAACAACCCATACGTTGCTTTTCGAAGACGTACTGAAAAAATGCAAACAAGGAAGGCAAGTTTATATAATTAAATTCCATTTAAAATTTTGTAACATGTTTCAATTTATTAGAATCGAAAAAATGATGAAGCCTCGTATGAAAAAATGTTAAAATTAAGGAGGGATCTCAGTAGAGCAGTGTGAGTTGTTTTTTTACTTAATAACAGAGATACTTGATTGGTCATGTTTATTGAGACACTAGTCTTACATCACTTACCATTGTGAAGCTACATAAATACCGATCATTGAGGACAATACATATTCATATTGATAAAGTGAATCAATTAATGTAAACTTCATTAAATTTAGTGGCAGAAATGTAAAATTTGGGATCCACCATAAATATGAAAGTTCATACTTCAATTCGCGCAACATGGCTGCACTATAGTCAATATCAATTTATTTAAATTAGGTTGTAACGGGTTTTGTGAAAACCGATGTTACCTTTATGTGTAAATGCTTCACTTTCGTATAATTTAAGCCCATATCCGAAGTGAGATATTGAAATATTTATTAGTCATGGAATAAAGACTAAAGGGAATCTTAACAAGTACATTTATTCATGAAAGAGATTTACACGATGATTATGGTACAATGGTATATTTAAATCTCTTCACTTTGCCGGTAATGACCTTCGTTCATAGGGGGGGGGGGTCTGAGGCTGCGGCCATCGGACCAACGGCAAGTCTTGGATCGAGACTTCCTAGTTCGGATGGTGTACTCTCCCCAGACTCTGAACATTACTAATCTGATTGACCAACGATCTTCTGCTATCCTCAACTGACTGCCATTGCGGAATCCCTTGATGGACCGTCCCTCGATCTTACTTCCCAAAGGTCGTTCTTTCTTCTCCCTTCCCTTATGGGGAGTTCGGATTTTTATACGTGATGAGTGTTTTCACCCCTCTGACGTCACAGGCTTCTGGCGGAGATAAGGGACCTTGGAAGTTCCTCAGGAGGTCTTTCTTTATCTGTTTTCCCGCCAATCCCGTCAACAGCTAGATTACACTTTGCACCCCGTATCGTTTATTAGCAGGAAACACCAGTTCATCACAAGGTCATTATTTAAAATATTACCCAGATTGTATTTTTTATTCAAAACTGGGTAACTACTTCACTTGTGCCTAAAAGTAAGCCTTGTAAAGGGAATTATCTCTGCTTAGTAATGGGTGGAAACTCTTCCTGCTCCAATACAGCAAATGTGATGCGAGCCAACAGTAGCAGCTCCCTACACTTGCAATTACGTCCACAAGTTATTATAGAAAGGGGAAACTGAAGAACTCGGAGGGAGGGGGATAACTTGCAAACTCTACTTAAATATAAGAAATAGAATAAAAACCTAGGGAGAGCCCCTATAATAAGAGGACATACACTAAGAGTGGGCTGTCTACAGGAAAGGGGACAGTAAAGTGATGGACTCAGCTTGGAGGAGGGAAGTATTCTGGAGTGGTAATAAGAACGTCCTTTCCCACCTATTGCTGTTAGAATTACCCAGGCTACCCTTGTTAAACTGGTTTTTGGTCGGACGTCAGCTTTATCTGCCATCATTCTGGCTTGATGACGTCCAACCAAAAAGAGCATGATGGAAATTTTACAAAGCCGCAGGTGGCGCCCGACTTTTCCACTCCAGAATACTTCTCTCCTCCAAGGACTCAGGCCTACACCAGTAAGTGAGCTGTATAGTGTTTCAACATATACTGAAAACATCCAGTCTCATATTCAGCCCACGTGTGTTGCTACATTTCTAATAGACACCAGGAACACCACTACTGCATATTTTTCTTGTCAGAAGGTTGAGTGTTAAGAGAAAAGCGACAACTATATTTAGATTGGTAAATAACAGTTGACTGTTATCATTATGACAATATTCTGTTCATTTACTGATCTTATTGATGGATTCTGACGAAAAAGCTGCAAAGTTACACTTTGAAAAGCTGTTTAGTGTTTACTTTCCCAGTTGCTTAGACAGGACTGGCAACACAGTTTTTGGAACCAAGGGTTAAATTGTTTGGTTCATGAATGGCTCCAAGACTCACTCAGGGATGTGAGCTGGAGTTTACTGTCAGACTGAGAAGTTTGGCTCATTTGAGAGCCTCGGCGTTTTTGCTAAGGTTTTTCAGGCAGGGATTTCTGCCATCTACTTCTGAGTAGACTTCTGTGTTAAGAAGAAGTACCGGCTGTGGCGTAGCTAACATGGGTGGAAACAGTGTGGATATCATGGTGGGCTACTTACTAGACTAAACGTGTAAAAAAGTTTTTTTTTTAATTTCTCGGTCAGGTGTCACCCCCTAAACAACCCCAAATGGGTGGAACCTGGTGCGGGCTGCCCCCAGCCTACCTAAGCCACTTACTACTGGGGCAAGACTTTTCAGATTTTCTCGGAAAGCCAGGCTGCCCTGAAGGCTCTTAATCAAATATTACTTCTAAAGTTGTTCTCAGCTGTTTGGATCTCCTTTCAAAACTGGGCAACCATAATAGGGTTCAACTCTATTGGGTGCCTGCTCATAGGGGCATCATGGTAATGAGATGGCCGACATTCTGGCCAAGGAGGGTGCGTAGTCTAGGTTCTTGGGTGCCAAACCTGCTATTCCAATGGCCAATGGCCTGGTTCGCAGCCATGTGCATGGCACTATGGCTGAGAGACAGGTCAGACTTTGGCTTGAGACAGATGGTCAGAGGCAGGCCAAGGAGCCTTCTTAGAAAAGAGCAACTGAGTTGTTCTTGTTCTCTTAGAGTAGTATCAGGGTGGTTTCGGGCCTACTTTTAGCTCACTGCCAGCGAAATAGATATCTGCATCTGATTGGCATCAGTGAGTCCTATATGCAGGGCTTGCATAGCAGAGGAGGAAAATTCCACTCAAAATCCTTTGTGTGTGATTTATATGCGACCCAAAGGTTTGAGCATCTTGGTATGCACAGTCTGGAAACTAGCGATCTTTCCAATAACTCAGTGAAGCAAATCTTGCGCTTCATTTCGGAGACTGGGCTTTTCCATGTCTGAAAGACCAGGGCTGCACAATGGACCTCTGGTGGAAGTGCTAGATTGGGCTTGACCAAAACCACCCAACCCCCACTAATAATAATAATAATACCATTATTCAGATTGTATGATTGACAATCTAGAGTTGTTCATTTATAGTTAAATAATATAAAATAAGAATTCTTAGAGAGGTTAATCAAAGCGCTCTTGAAGTACTTTGTGACGTTCAAAGAGGAAAATTCTTTAAAATCAGTAAAGCCCTCTTTCAGTTAGCTGGCTAAGGCAGTCAAGTACATTTGCAATCGAATTTTAACAAATTGCACACCTTTTGCAAACCCAGGGTACACTAAAAATTCAAAATATCGTTTGAACAATACGAAAACTGGCATTAAGTACAGGTATCAGTGTTGTCAAAATACAATTATTTGTTTCTCCTTATTATTTGTGCCCGGGTGTACCTCAAATTTATCTCTTTATATACTTTTAATTGTGCAAGGCTTAGCTGTATTTCAATTCAAACCAATATTTACGCTTTAAAAATTTTGCTTCTAGATAAATGATAAGTGGTCATGTCTTGATTTGTTGAGTTGGAAAATTATAATTATCAGTATTTATATTTTAACACTATAAATATATTACGACATGTCACGTAAGCTTGACATAAATGTGGTGTCCTCTGGAAGTTGTTAAATATTTGGCTCTGAAGTACAAACGGGAAAAGTAAAAGTTTCAAATGTTCGAGGGGGACTACTCTGCCGTGCAAAACACAAAAGCATTAATGACCAAAACCAAAATATGGAGAAAACCCGCGAAATTCAAACTTTCTTTGCCTTAAGATACCCCAACTTACTTCTTTCAAGTTTATATAGTAGATTTAGATTTTTCAACTCAAATTATATTCTACAACAACAATTTACAGGCCAAACGATATTTCAGAAATACCATTAAAAAAAATGCTTTTTACCTAAAATTTTCACAGCAATATTTCCTATTTAAATGTTTGTGGAAAAACTTATGAAGGATTTCAAAAAGTTGGAAGTGGCTCCATTTCATGGATTAAATCAAGTAAATAATTTATGTGACTGTAAACAGGACTGTAACTTCACATTCTGCAAGTAGGTTTAACTAAGCGTGTGCGACTATTTATGTCTTAAAACGCGATTTGACTTTTAAGAAAATAAACAAATTAATGCATTTTTGGTTTGAAAATAATGCAAAAACCTAAAATAATGAGTTTTGCAACAAGTCATTTCTCTAAGAACAAAAATTTTTAATTCGAAAATTAGTTCAAAATTGAATTTAACGTATAAAATAAGGTGAAATAAAACCAAAATCTGTAAATCGAAAAGTTGGTCGTTAATGCTTTTGTGCTTTGCACGGCAGTAGTGACGTTGTTGTTCAAACTTCTAGAGTTCCCTGCTTAACCTCTCTACTTAATTAAATAATTAGGTACTTCAGCCAATAGGCCTTCAGAACACCAAGTCTAATGAACAAAAGAGTGATAGTTTAAATTTATGTTGCAATTTATTTTACATTTTCTTTTGACTATTTTTTTTAAAGAATTTTAGGCAAAATTTATCGATCCACCAATTTTTGTTAAAAGTAGTAGCTTGAGTAGTTTTGGCTGCTTTGATTTAACCTGGAATACTTCATTTGAGTTTAATTTCATAAGGATTTTAACAAACAATTTTTTTAACATATCTCTCCATCAGAACACTTCTAGAAATGGTTAAAAGAAGAGAAAAAACCAAAAGGGAACACCTTCACCTAACTATAGAAATATTTGAGAAAAGGTAAGCGGTTTTGTTCTATAAAGAAATTGGCAGTGTTTTTATTACACCTATATATAATTTTTATAGGCATCAAGCCGGTGACTACAGTGGCCATATATTGACTGAAGTTTCTGCCATGAAGCATTCTAGATCTAATTTTGTATTACTACAAAGCAATAATCAGCAAGCTTTAAATAAGCAAGAAGGTAGAGTTGCGTCTAAAACAAAAGAAGGCCTTCCGCAGAAGAAGAGGCAATATATTAAAAGACAGAGAAAGCCAGATATTCAAACACCACAATCCCAGTCACATCACCTCTTACCTGTTAATCAACATAGAATGGAAGTGCTAGATTACATTTTATCTGATGGAATCAGCTCTGAAGATGAAGCATTGTCTCGTGTAAGTTCATTATTTTCAGTCTTGGAAACTTTTGTGGTAGCTATACGTTTTGTTGTTCATGTTATAATTCAATTATAAATGAAAAAATCACTTATAAGTATGACTTGAGACCTTGGTTCTAAAGAAGCTATATGTTTTAGCTTAGTCGTAAAGCTGTTTCTACCAGCATTAGGTATTAACAGAAAACAAACTCATAAGTATATTTTTATTTCTCATAATTCAGACAGTTCCCTATCTTCCTCTAGTGAAATTTTGATTGAGAACCATTTCCAGAATGATCACACAGTTTTGGTGAACTTGGCTGTCATTAGATCTAATAGGTGTTGTTTGACTCATGGCCATAGTGTTTAGATGTATGATGAGCACAATATATTTCGTTTCATGTCATATGTTGTTTTATATCTATTATGTCAACAAATGTTTGACAGGCTCTTTGCTTAGTTGTCAGAGTGTGGGAGTTTTTGCTGATCTACTTCATCCACACATAGCTTTCAGTAATCAGGAACATAATTATCAATTTTTGACTGTGTTAATCCGTTGAACAAGGTTTCATCATTGAAAATTCATTTACTGAAATCTCAAGCTTGTTACTGCTATTTTTTAACCTTACCGTAAATTCTGGAAATAGAATCACTGATTTGCAGCAACACTTTTTAAGAGATCTTTTTACTGTCCCATCAACAAGAAAACGCACTTACGTATTCTTTCAATTAACTATTTGTATGAGGAATAATGCTGCTGTGTGGAAAAGGAATCCCCATTTTTTTTTACCTGAAATTACGGTACCTATTAAATATGTATAGTATTTTAATTTCTATAACTAAAATTGTTGGACCATCAGATAGATAGGAAATACAAATATTGTTACTGCCTTCAAAAGAGATGCTTGCAGTATTATATTTTGAATTATGCAGGATCCTATTTTCTTTTTCTCCACTTGCTTCTACTGCCATAGATCCACTATGGATGTTGCAGTAATGTTAAATGTTTTAAGGGACCCTAAAATTAATTTGCTGTCAATGTATGAATTTTACTAATAACTGTTTTTGATATAACAGTCTTCGTCTCCGTCTGATAGAGAAGATGAAAATGATCCAGATGGTCCTTTTGTCTTTAGGAGAAAGAAACTCTGTAATTACCATTCTGTAAGTAGAATTGCTGTTTTTCACAATAAGCGCCTCCTCATAACTTATTTTTTGCAGCCCCTGGTTGGTAAATTAGGAAATTGGCCATGGTGTAGTCCTGAAGATGGTGGCTTAGGTGATAAAAAGTTCAGATACTGTCTAACCTCAATATCACTACCCAGGCCTAGATGTGTAGGCTTTTCGCGCAGAAGAGTTGGGCGTGGAGGTAGAATTCACCTTGATAGAGCATGGACACCTATTGATGACTGCTGGGCAGATTTTGACTTATCTACTCCACATTCTCCACCTAATGGAATTGTCCAACCAGCCAATGAATTCTTTTCTGAAATAAAAAATGAATGGTAAGATGTTTTCTAAAAATCAGCATTTTCTTTTAAAAATAAATACTAATAATCTGTTCACAAAAATTAAATATATTTTAAATCAATATATGTTACTCGGCTTTCTGTAATCAAAGTTAGGAAATATAACGATATTTAAGTTTCAGTTTTTTTTGTATTGCTTGATGAACATAATGCATTTATTGATTTTTTATTTCAGGCTTCATTTTAGACCGGAAACATCACATTCATCCGAGTTAACCGATCATTTATACGATCTCGATGATAATGATGAGACTGATTATTCAAATTTCAATGTGCTAAATACCAGTGGTTCAGTATCTTCTACTGGGTACTTTGCTGCGCCATTTAATAACGATTTACTTTTAAATGCTGGAGGTGATAAAGATAGTGCGGAAAATTTCGGATCTAGTAGATCTATGGTGTTTACTCGAAGAACGTGTGATACTGATTATGTTGCGAGTGGTGCGTCAGACTTCAATCTTGAAAGCTTTCAAAACCACCGAGAAGAGCTATTTGAGATGCAGCGTAAACAACTTGAAAGGTTAAAAAGTGAAGAAATAGCTTTAGGTTTACGAAATGAAGTGTCTGCTACTGGAAGATTGCCAAATTCTCACCAGCAAATAGTTCGAAAGAGTCAAGATAATGTGAATAATCATTCCAATTATTTCACTGTTCAACCAGCGTCGCGTTTAACATTAGATTCTGCTAGTGCTCAGTTTGCTGTTTCAGCTGTTCTAAGTCCAAGTGATATGTCAGAGATTTTAAATTCATTAGTGTCATCATCGTTAACATCGTCATCATCTTCATCAGTACCGGTAACGACTTTAAGCACAAATTATTCGTCTCATAACTCATCAGTTCCAGTAGTTACATGCTCTGGATTATCAACTTGTGGCCACAGTATTACCTCATCCAACACTAAATTGGCTGAAGCTGTGACAACCAGCACTAGCTTCGCTTCTAGTAAATCTTCATTGTTACCAAGCAATGGACCAACCTTAGACAGTAAGTTTTTAAAGCCAAAAAGTATTCTTTACTAAAAGCTCTTCGAACCAAATGTTGAGTTTCATTAAAAGGTCCTAATATAATGGTTTCTTGTTAGCGTAATTAAGTTATAAACTGAGTTGTCTTGATCTTTCAGCTATACTGTATATTTCGTATAATCTGTGTACAATTTAATTCTAACAATTTGTGACTCAACTGCTAGTCTGGGTTTTTGTTTAGTATTTCAATTTTCAGACACTTTTTTTGAAGCTTAAGATTGCTTGAAAATTAAAATAAACAGTTTGCTTTTAAAATCAAGATTACCAGTATTTTAAAGGTAATAGTACCATTGATCATTTTATTTTACTTAATGTTCAAGTTATCTGGGGTGGTATTAAGGTATGATCCTTTTACTCCATGAGTTTACCTCTAAAGGAAAAACTGTTTATTTGTTGTTGGAGCCAATGCTTTTGAACAAACATATGTTGAATTTTTTACCTACCCGTTTTGTAATTTTAGCATTAATATTTTTAATGAAACTAAACCACCCTCAAAGAAGGAATATTTTTTACCTAAAAAAATTACTATTCGCAATGGGTGTTTTTTTATGGCAATTGAATAAAAACATCAAATATAATAATAATAATAATAATACTATCTTTATTTGCCTTTGCAAAAGGGATATCTCAGTTCAGTTTAGAAAAACTGTTTTACAATGAGGTCCCGTATACATTTAAATTACAATAAATTAACATAAAATAGACTATTGTGTGTTTTTTACATATTTAGTTATTTCGATTTTAAGTGTTGAGATTATTGATTGTTTTAAGATTAGTTGGTAGTTTGTTCCATATCTGTTTTCCTAAGTATTGCACGTTTTTTGATATTTTACCTTTCATGGTAAAACCGTACATAACGGTTCTTGTCATGTGGTTGTGTGGACATTTATCATTAAAAATAGTTAAGATATATTTGGGAAATATATTGTTATGCACCTTTTACATGAATATGAGTAAGTTGAAGTGATATCTTTGTCTTAGAGTTAACCATCCCAATTCAATAATTGATTCTGTTGCTGAGTCATGTTTGCTTTTGTGTAGGATTATTTTAGCACAACGATTTGAATAATCTGAAGTTTTTTTAGATAGGTGTCCGTGCACATATTATAGAAAATTGATCCATAGTCGAAAACTGGTTGGATAAGTGTTATATAGTTGAATCGCTGATTTAAGGTTATGTAAAAGTTGATATAGAGTCCAAATTCTTTTATTTAATTTAGTGATGGTTAGGTTGAACAGAAGGGAACTTAATTTGTTGGTTTATTTTTTTGTGTTATTATTAGTAATCTTTGTGGATTGGTCTTGCCCAAAGATGAGAAAAATTTAAGCATATGCAAATATTGATTTTGGGTTTTCGAGTCGGGTATCGAGTATTAAAAATTGTGCTTTTCGAGTATCGAGTCGAGAATCTAAATTTTATCGGATACTTGAGTAACTTCGAGTACTCGAATAATTATACTTAGCTAAAAATTATGGTTAGAGTATTCAGTTCACAATTTTATTAGGAAAAAACAAAGTTCACTTTAAAAATGGTGAATTAACACAGTTATATTTGAAGCTTTTCAGTATACTACACTACTGAGTTAACACCAGAGATTTTCTAAAATTAAACCACCTACAAAAGGTTCGTGACTAGTGACGGTAAATTGGAACAATAGCCGGGCCACTACCTTTGCTCCCCTTTCTCGACCCCCCTCAAAGTACTTTTTAAGGAGATTCCAATGGTGCAAAAATTATTCCCCGCAAAGCATTATTTAAAAAGTTAATTAAAAATTGCCCAAAGACTATACATTGGTGCCACCCCAACCCCATTCTTGCTAATCAAGCTGTGCCATCTATAACGCGACCTAGAGGACAGTACCTAGTGTAGTCTCTTGTGGTGCGAATTAAACAAGGGAGAGCGGAAAATGAATACGATTTGTGAAATGTTTCTTTGCTATCTGTATAGTAGCCCACCGTCATTTTAATCCTTAGAGCCCACGTCTACTATGTAGTATCCTTAGTCTGCTCCACATATGTCTAGCCCCTTGGAGACGAAAGTGTCGTCTGCTAGGGCGTCTGCTTATCCTTAGTTTATAATGAATGTATATGTGCAAGTGTGAATGATTAAAAACTTTAGTATGAATGTTGAAAGCAAACAGAGAGCTTGTGTCATTATTATTATTATGTTTAATTAAGCCTGAGCCAGTCATTTATAGCAATAAGCAACAAAGATTAAGAGTCTCCTGTTCTAATGATCAATGACTGAAGTGATTTAGGAAAGGCTTAGTAGATGAACATGGCATCAAGAAGTGAAGATATATTCACATTTCGGAAATTAGACGGCACAAATTATGCTGACTGGAAGATTGATGTTAAGATGGCCTTTGCTGCCAAGGGTTTGGACAAATTTATAGATTCCACAGTAGTAGCTCCAACCACTATACCTTCGCTGACTGCACACAATGAGAAGAAATCACAAACAATGGGATTTCTATATCTGACTCTGGAACCCCAAATTAAGAGACTACTTCGAACTGCGACAGATCCAGCAGTTGCCTGGGATTTACTTAAGCAAACTTATGAACCAGTATCCAGAGCTAGGAGAGCGATGCTTAGAAGAACATTCATAACATGTGTACCCGCGAAGGGAGAAAGAATAGAATTGTATTTGAACAGAGTTACCGAAGCTGCGGCATCTCTTGCTGAAGTTGGGGCACCAATTCCAGATAGCGAAATAGCCTTTCAGATGATCTACGAGTTACCAGCGGAATTTAATGGAATAGTTCTCAATATTAATCAATGGAACGATGCTGACTTTGTTCCTGACAAAGTAAAGATGGCGATCATTGCCGAAGCGGATGGTTTACGGATGAGAGAACTAGGCGATGGAAATAATAAACACTCGGATATAATGGCAACTCAGGGGTTTACAAAGGGATATACCCAGATGAAATGAAATAAACAAGGACTTGTTTCAATTGTGGAATGATAGGGCATTTAGCGAAGATTTGCAGAAAACCAAGGAAAACATACATTCACCCTTTTCGGAAAAAAGAAACTTTTGATGTTGCTACAGTATCAAGCGCAGAAGAATATATGTCGGAAACAAATGAATGGATATGGGATTCGGGAGCTGGAGCACATCTATGTAATAACAAGAAATGGCTTACCAATTGCCGTGATGTGTCACCAATAACGATGAATTCATATTATGGAACGTTCACTATCACAGGCTTAGGAGATGCTGTTATCAAACACGAAGTAGATGGACAAGATAGAGTCCTACTGCTAAAGAATGTTGGGTTTGCACCCAATGGAAGACGAAACCTAATAAGTGGTTATCAGAATGATAAAGCCGGACATCATTGGACTGGTGGAAATATGGAACTTGTAGTTCAAAATAGTAACCAAGAGAAAATATTATCATTCAAAGGATCAAATGGCTTATATAGAATGAAGGGGGATGTCTACACTGGCGAAATGCCAGATGTTACGATGCATGAATATAACCTTGCTGATGATACTAACGCAGATTTATTGGATTTATGGCACCGACGTCTAGGTCATCACAGCATACATACCATTATCAATATCGCAAGTAAAGGAAGCGCTCGAAACTTACCAGCTTTCAAGAAGCAACAAACGTTTACCTGTGATATATGACTGCAACGAAGACGACTCAATTACCAAGAAAACCAATGTCAGGGATAAACACAAAGAAAGTGTTGCAATTGGTACACACAGACGTGTGGGGACCATCCGCATATAAGTCTGGATCTGGCAACCTGTATTTAATCTCGTTTATCGATGACCACACACGATGGGCCGAGGTCGAAGCGATGACTCATAAGTGGGAAGTGTTTGACAGAATGAAACAATATATTACAAAAATGGAAAGACAAACTGGGGAAAAGGTAATTAGTATCAGAAGCGATAATGGGATGGAGTATTGTAGCGGAAAAATGCAAACCTTCCTCAATGAGATTGGTATTCAACATCAACGGACAAACATCTACACCCCACAACAAAATGGAATAGCGGAACGCTACAACCGCACAGCCTTAAATTCAATCAGAGCTATGCTCAAAGACAGCCACCTGAATCCTCGATTCTGGGTGGAAATGTTGTACACATTCAACTATTTGAAGAATCGTTTGTCACAGCAGAAACTTGAGAATAAGACACCTTTCGAACGAAGATTCGGACGAACTCCCTCACTGAAGTATCTGAAACGAATCGAAAGCATAACTCATTATTTTATTCCGAAGGGGAAGAGGGAAAATAAATTTTCGGATACAGCTGGAAAAGGAGTGCTGGTGGGTTACGCACGCACAACCCAAGGCTACCGAATATGGAACCCGGACACAAACAAAATTATTCAGTGCGACAACGCCAGATTTAATGAAGACCAGACTTTCGATACGTATACCGGTAGTAATTCTCACGTCCGATTTGCTGTAGAAGACGACACCCTCAAGCAACCCTTTACACGTGCAACAGTTGCAGCTAGACTAAATAGCACGCCAGCTACATCAACTATCAACCATCCAGTACCAGTTTCACCACAACCCGGCACATCAGGAATAGCTGCGACGCCAGTGCAGGTACATCCTCAAACTCCTGTACGAGGATCTTCGGAAGTCGAGAGAAGACAAGTACGACTAGTACAGGAAGGCAAGTTAGAGGAACCCAAATGGACAAGAATAAGATGGCAAAGGGAATCGGGAAAAACTGCCGGTAATTACGACATTTATTATAAATATGGCGACAGGAAGAGAGAATTAAGAAGCACAAGAGAAGTCACTGATTTCTGTAAAATGAATAATATTGAAATGGATCCCGATCTCATTAATTTCTCTACCAAGGACCCATTCGAGGGAATCTGTAATCTGAAACAAACAAGTAGTGTAACACCAAATGAGGAAACCCCTGACATTAATTTAATGTCACGATTTGATGGTTTGGATTTTTGTTTCGCGAACTGTGATGAACCTTCTACTTATGGAGAAGCTACGACTGCAGAAGATAAAGACGATTGGGGTAGAGCCAATGGTAGTGGCGTTGGGACGGTAACCGAAAGGTCGTAAGTTCGATTCCTGCCCGAGGTGATAAGATTTTTCCCAATCACTCTGGTATGGCACCACACGCAGAGGTATTCCTTGGTTTAAATGAAACTTCAAATTGTTCATTCTTAACATATTGATTGAGGCAACAGTTTTATGATGGGTAAAACATTGCTCCAAGCTCTTTTTGGAACCCAATTATTGAAAAATTCTATAAAAAATTTATATTTTTCACAATATACCCTAGTTCTGGTACTGAAAACAAGTGGATCTATTTTCTTGTTGGACTAGCGCTGGTTGGAGAAAGAGAAATCCTGTCTCAGTACCATTTTCAATGCATGGCACTGAATGCCAACTGAAAAAATACTTGAATCTTATTTCATTGTAGTGTTTGTCAATATCACCACTATTTATGCATGAATATTACACTTGTTAGTGCTGAAATAAGTTGGTTGATTTAAATCAAGTGATTTTTTTAAATCACACCATGTATTTCAATGGGGGATTACAAATTGACCAAAAATGGTTCTTAAAAATTTAAAATACATAGATAATCTGAGCAAACTAAAATGTTAAATGTATATTTCATTTAAGATTTAATTTAATTCAAGATTAGCTAACTGGTAAAAGTAA
Organism: Leiobunum rupestre; assembly: GCF_980474605.1. Lineage (NCBI taxonomy): Eukaryota > Metazoa > Arthropoda > Arachnida > Opiliones > Sclerosomatidae > Leiobunum > Leiobunum rupestre. The sequence goes on along the minus strand of NC_143394.1, from coordinate 24,003,748 downwards.
AATATCCGTTAATTATACAGGAAAATAAGACATAAATTGTATAAAAATCAATAAAATAAAAAAATCCGATTTAAAGGGGCTCCAAACTTCAGTGGTACAGGTTGGGTGGAAACTCCAGGGGTAAAATAGGGTGGGATGAAACCGGGGGGGGGGGAATGTAGGCTCCTAGGAATACCTTCTCCCCAAACCCCCCCTCCCCAAAAATCGCTAATAGGAAATAAAAAAATGACTATACTTTCCCCTTTCTCCATGAGGTTTCAACCCCCCTCTGTGCCACCAACCTTTTGCGCCCCTTTAAATAAAGAATCACCCCATAGAACAGGCCTAAGAAAATAAATTTATCCCCTTGGCCCAATGACCAATGAACATTACAATTTAATAATTAATTTTTAACCAAAAAAGATAAACAGTATTGTTCACACCCTTGTGGGCAAAAATTTTATTGCTTTAAATTTAATGGTCTCAATTCAAGCTAGTAGCGCCACCACACGAGTTTGCAAAATGCCACATGGATGTTTGCTTTCTTTACAAATGACGTCACCAAGCTATTTCAAAAGATATAAAAGTGTGCAACTACGAATAATATCAAAACACTCAAAATTTAAATGGCCAAAAAACTTAAACAAAGCTCATTCCATAATTCATTTCAAGATGGCGACTTAGTTTATGCCACTTATATATTGTTCAGCATATGTACCAATAATTGTATATTTTTCTTAGAATGTGGTTATTTGGTTGCATTGAAATTGCTTCTGAAAATTGTGTTTATTTAAAAAAAAAAATTATTTTTCTCTTGATTTTTTTCATAGCATCAACCAAGTCACTTGAGATATCACTACTCAACAAACACAAAGAACAAGACGTACCAGTATCTCAAAGGGTCTCTTCCATAGCACTTGATTCTTCGGATCTGTTGATGAACCAATTGGAAACTTTGGTAGAGATCACTTTACCCGATGGAAGTATTACATCTGGTAGAGTCCATTTGGAACCATCAATGCTGGCGCCAATGCAACAACAGTTTCACTTTAGAAATTCCATTGGAGGAACGGATGTGTTACAAAAAGTAGAGTTTCAGAACAATCCTATGACAAAATCACCCGTCCAACAGGGCCAACAGCTCAAACACCTGCAACAGCCCAATTTGGAAAGCACCTGTAGTGAATTAGTAAGGTATAACCATCTCGTGGATTTTTTTAAGTTTATTTAATGTAAGCATTTGATAGTTTCAGTTGAATCAAATTAACTCTGACAGCAAATGTACCATTCCATAGTCGGTGATAAAGAAGCTTAATTGTTAGACAGAAAATTTCCAATTGAAATTATAAATTCAATATTGAAAAGTATTTTTTATCAATCTGCTGATACCAAAATCATATTTCAATAATTAATTTTAGAAAGTTGAAACTTAAATTCAAATCAAAGGTTAAGTCTCACGGATTACATAAATTATTTTTTTCAAAGAGATAGTGTCCGAATTTTCTTGGTGTATTAGATTTTTGCGTGAAAGTTTTAAAAGATATTGATAGTAATAATGATAGTGACTATTTAACTTAGTCTTTAAATAGAAGGGTAGGCTTCCTTGCATTTCTAAGGTACCTATTGTTAACGTCATTTGCCAGCAGGTTGCTGCTAGAACCAGCCGAGAGGAAAACCAGAGAAAATAGTAGGACCAAAATTTATTAAGCCTAAGTTTGAGATTTACAAAATAATTTTAACCATTATGGAGAACATTAATACAAAGTTGGAATAAAAATTCTACCTTTAGTAAAATCATTGTTTTACGGATAAGGAATTAAATTATTAAAAAACAGATATCTATACTTAATTTCCAAAACAAACTAAAATGTAAGACATTCTGGTGGCTTTCGCTGTTTCTGATGCCCAAGTTGGGTGAAGTGAACTACAGCGGCCTCAGTGAATTGGATATTCATTTTGGTTGCGCCTGATAGACCTTGTCATGTAGATGTCGAGGGTATTTTTTATTTTGGCCGCAAATGATTATTTAATTTTTTAATTTAAATGCACAAAAATGTGAAATTTTTTAAATTTCACGTGTTTCGTTGTATTTATTTCCATTGTGTGTTCGCCGACACCACAGTTTCGGTGTTCTAATAATTTCCACGTGATATTCCGGTAGTTTATAAAATCCATTAAAGTTTTTGTTCATTTTCTAGGTGTTATATATTTTTGGGCCACATACGCTTATTTCAGGTTTTAATTTAGTTGAAAAGCTTGCACTTTTTGGGCCTTTTCACGTTTTTGGTTGTTGATAATTTAAAATTAAATACTTGATGCGTAAGGCTTGGTACTGTCCTCTAGGTCGCGTTATAGATGGCCCGTCGCTTTTTTTAGTATGAGGTTGGGGAGGCTTCGCGTGCCCCCAGTGCTTGTGCGAAGTGTGCGGCGCCGTCAGGCGCCAATACGGAGAATTTTAAAGTATGCTTCAAACCTGTTCTAATTTTTGTTACTATTTAAGTTGATACGATTTCATTAATTACGATGCCACTAGGTACGATTACAGAAGGCCCACCATCAATGCTCAGAATGGGGCTGGTGCGTTCATAAAAAGTGATGTCGGCGGATACACGACGGAGCTATTTTTAAGAAAAACGTTACTAATCCCCTAAAATTAATTTAAAAAATTCTCATTTGCGGCTCAAAAAATCACTTCGTAATCTACGCGTGAAGTTCTACATTATCCGCCAAAAAAAACATTAAAACGCTAATATCCTAAAATGACTACTTTTTTAAAATTAAGTTCATTAAAGAATTATGTTTTGCGGCCCAAAAAAAGGCTAATCCTTATAAAATTACTACTTTTTTAAAATTAAGTTAATTAAAAAAATATCATTTGCGGCCCAAAAAAAGCGCTTCATAATCTACGCGTCAAGTGCTACATTCTCCGCCAAAAACAAACAAGAAATACATGAGGCCGCTGTAGTTAAATTTTGCCTATTTTAGAATTCGGAACATAAAAATTAATGATGGACCTTAAGTCAAAAATTTGAAATGTATCCCAGCTGACACTATCTCTATCTCTTGATAAAATACCTTTGCAGGTTTGTAAAGCGGCTCCATTAAGTTGACCCCCCCCCCCCCAAGCATGCAATTTTAAAATTAGTTACTGCACCTTATTGTAACCATCATGCACCGTAGTGCACCACCAAAAATATTGAATGCACTTCGGTTCTGAGATGTCTCCAAAGATAAAAATCGCATTGGGTTCAATAAAATCGGAAGATCGTGCCGTCCTACCCACCTCAAAGCACTGCTGAATAGTGGTGGCACTCCATCGTGCAAGAATCACATTCGCTGTCTAGTCTCTTAACGGAACGCCCTCCAGTGGCTCTGGTAAGGCTCGTTGAAGATATTCTAGTATGACTCCATTTAGATGGTTTTTTTGGCTACACTGTTGGTTATTGTGCAAATTGAGAATACCATCTCTGGAGAAATTGGCCTCATCGCATGCTAGGATGATATTTGGGAACTTTGGATCATACTGTGCACTGTCCACAAACCACTGGCAGAAGTTGATACAGTGAGCCAATACAACCCTCGTGGAGCTGTTGTCGCATCGCACCAAGAAAAATTCAGTCTCAACATCTGGTATCGCATTGTTGGAGACAATTTAGTGGAACCTTACTTCCTTCTGTCTAGGCTAAATGGAGGCACCGACCCTTATCAGAGTTACTGGAGGATGTTCCATTAGCGACTAGACAGCGAATGTGGTTCTTGCACGTTGGAGCACCACCACATTTCAGCCGTGCTATGAGGTGGGTCATCTCAAACACTTAGCTTATAAAACCGAAGTCTGAGATGTCGACCATTTACGGCTGTGAGACTTCGTAACACACTGGAAATCTTTGCAAACGTTTGTCAATCATTTTTACGCCATTGTCGTTTGTGTATTAGATAATGATCTTTTGATATTCAACAATCTGTTTTTCACTTTATCGCTAATCAATATCTGATGTGGGGGGGCTGTCATCAACCTAGCCCCCATGTTAATATTGAAATAAGTCATATCTTCAAAAGAAGTGCAGTGCAATGAAAACTAACTGTTTTGCATAGTAGTGAATTGAGGGTGCAATCGATTGGGGTAGTTATTTTTATCAATATCAGAAGTGGGGGCTGTCGTTAACATATCCTCCCCCCCCCTCCACGGCACGTAATTTATTTTTTTTAAAAGCTTGGAAAGTGCAAATTCAATTAATCTCCTAAAGGGGTATGGTGCAATTGCAATGAGAAATCTCTGTGGTCATGGTAGTGCATCGTTGGTGCAATAAAATAATTTGGTGGTGCTTGATAGTGCACCGTTGGTGCAATTGATTATTTATGTTATTATTATCAATATAAAATATGGGGGGCTGTTGTTAACTTAGCCCCCACTTTGATTTTAAAATTTATTTACTTCTCCCGATGGTACATAAAAATTTTGGTGGTGCACTACTGTGCATGATGGGTGCACTAATTAATTTGACAATTGCATGCTTGGGGGGGCTAACTTAATGGAGCCTCGTAAAGCTACATCACCCATGCATTTGCTGTAGAGAAAAACTACACAATATTGGCCATAGTCAAAGATGCAGAATTTTCATACTTCAGATACAGAAAAAGTATCTAAAATACAAAAACTATAGTTTAGCCAAGTCAAAAAACACATGTTTTTTTGAATCAATTAAAAACTTAGGCAGAAGCACAAGTGGTCTAAATAAAATGTGTGTAAATTTAAGTGTCTTATTTTGACTTTTAATCGACACATAGGATTACATAACCAAAAATTTAAGTTTAGTATAACTATGACGATTTTAAGACGATTTTTAACAGTGCTACCAATCCCTGTAATGCTTGAAGATTAAGCTCCTTCCACCCAAAAAAATTAGGTCAACCTGTCATCTCATTGGTTCACTAAAACTAACGTTTTCTGACCTAATGCTCATGCCTGTGACTTTCCTTTCTCCCTCTAATGTCAAGAACAAATTGGACCATGATGCAAAACAATCATCAAAACATAGTCATTCTGTCTAATATTAAACAAAAAATTCTTGGTTTAAAGCTTGAAATAAAATTTAATGTACAGAATAGCTGGTTTTAAGTTATTTCTTGCTTAACTAGTACGATCAATTTTGTCATGACCTTTCTATTTATATCATCTGGATATTTGATCCACAAGACTAATTTAAGTGTGCTAGTATTCTTTTAACTATATTAACTGACTTCCATAAGAATTTGCAGAGGATAAAAGCTAGTAGCATAAATGACCACATATTCGCGAATAGTTGTAAGAATTATACTGTTAAGCTACAGAAGAAACGGTTTGGCATTTGGTGGGAACAATATTGCTTAAATGTTAAACAATCGCATATCTACAACATTTTTTCTTTGAACTCAGAATTTTTTCAATGAAGAGTATTTCAACAATACTGTTAATTTTTACTTCATTTAAATGTTATAAAGTGTAGATTTTAAAGTAATAGTTTGAGTCATACTTATAATCTTATTTGAAAATGAGGGATAGTGAATTAGAGAACGCTTGGGGAATTAAATGGGGTGCATTTGAAGGTGAATGTGCAGATAAAATTTTAATCTTCATTATGAGTTGCGTTGCCCTTTACCAGTCTTTTTACTCAAATTCACAAGAATTAAATTTTCTTTGAAAAATCAAGCAATTTTGGCTCAATCTGAGTCGTGTTATTTAAGGTTCAGATTTTGGTTATTTATTAGTAATAAATACTGATACAAATGTTGTTTTTTATGATCTGCTTAGGTATTTCTGTGAAAAATTTGTTTAGCTGATGTACGAATAAACTACGGATGAAGCTAGTGGCACCAATAAATATTTTTATGGTTCTTTGCAGTTCTTCCCATAGAGATTTACCAGTGTCCAAAATGAAAATGGAAATTGTACAGTCAGATTGTGGTTATACGTTGGATGTTACCTGACAACAACTAGCCTTACCTGAAGAACAACTAAATCTGAATTCCATAAGAATCACTGTGAGAGGCATTTTACTCATCACTTCTTATCAAAACAGTGTTGGTGCTGCTTCGGAGGTTTACTTATGTCTACAATTTTCGCTTGCCAAACAGCAGCAAGCATGGTAGAAATTTACGGCATCCGTAATATTTGGTGTGATATACGGGCTTAATGAAATCATACTTTGTTTAAGAATACTGGTATTTATTTTTAGGCATGAAAAACAATCACTTCACATAATTCAAACTAAGGTTTTAAATTAATTTTTAATTAAAGTCTAGAAATTAGTTCAATGAAATTGTCTGGTTTTATTACCATATACTCAAGTTCAAATGGATAAGGATTAATTAAGCCTTCAATACCACTTTAGCACAAGAGCTTCCAAAGTTATTACTGAAACAAATTGAACTGGAATATTCATCCAAAATGTTTAGCTCAATAGAAATTGATAAAAATGCTTTAAACACTTCCCGCTCTTTCCCAGAAACTTTTATTGAAAGTAATCTACCCCACTTTGTTTTGTAAATAATTTTAAATGTAAATTAAAACATTTTTAACTTATGTTTGCATCTTAATTATTTATTGTATTGTTAGTGTGTTGAGAAATGTCATCTCGTAAAATTAAATTGAGAATTTATAAAAAAAATCAAAAATCTTATGGATGTAATTAACTTTGCTACATCACATGATTAAAGCAGCATCTGTTATTTGCAACCCAATCTATTGCTGCCTATAGAATTACACTATTAGTCCGTCGGCCAACAGTCAATATTTAAGAAATTAGTACCACCTGGGCAGGCAAATTTCTACCGATACTACGTTGTACCTGATGACCCCCTTATAAGATTTTGATGTGATAGCAATCTCGTGGGGGTAGCTTAAGAGGGGTAAAAGGGGGTCAAAGGTAATTTTGGTGAATCTTTCGAAGCGTATATCTCGTCACTCTCTGAACCGATTAAAACGGGGATTACATAAAAAAATTCCTTGAAAAAAATGCCATCGATTGAGTATTAGCACGATGTTGTCACGTGTAAAGGCCACGCCCCATAAAATGTGTTTTGATGGTCAAATCGCCCTAAATAGTTGGTGCATATACTCAAATTAAAGGTCTTGACGAGGGGAATACGATTATGTATGTATTAGTGCAATTCGTAGTTAAATATATCACTTAATTACTAATATTAACCTTGTTTTCGTTAATATTAATACAAAAGTAAGGGTAATATTATTTTACATAAAATCGCTTTCAAACTTCAATTTTATAATGGCTGGAAATCTTTAAAGTAATATTCAAAAAGTTACAAGTCGTCATCACTATCAGAGTATCAGTAATGGAGTCACTGTCGGAGTCGTCTAGTTCGAATATTGGTGTGGCAACCTCTTCCTCCGGGTTTTTATTTTGGCATGTCTGTAATTTACACATCGGTACAGGGTAATCCATTTACCATACACGAACAGGTTGGAAGTTTGCAAGAACGCGAGCAATTACACGATAAAAGATCTAAAACCGCTTGCGGTGCTGGACTAGTCCGCATCCAATCGATCACTAAGCTATCACCTTCCATTTTCCATCCAAAGCTTATTGGTGATGGAATTTCAGGATTTACATGTAGAGATTTCTTCCAGATGCACGTTTGATAGTTGGCGCGCAAGATGTGCATGTATGAACAATCTTTACAGGGTGGTAGTTAACTAGTCTATTTTTCCTTTTTTGGAACAAAATAGACTGTCAATGACGGACGAATTTTTGTTGCGCGATAAATATATTTGGCAAGTAAAGGCTTCGATGTCTTCAGAAACGCACGGTTCAATTTCCCACAATTCCCCAAGTTTAGCAAAGGCGTTTTGAAATTTTGAATTATTTCTCATTGTTCTCAGCGCTTTAACTTTACCACGCCCAGAAAAAGAGCTAACGGTGTCACAACCTGTGAAGGAGTGAAAACCAATTAGGGCGTCGCAGACTGATTATCCAACGGATTCTGATAGATTCCTTATATCTAAGAATCTTGTCCTATTTCGTGTTCCGCATTTAATATACATTGGGGTTGCAATCTGATTGGAAAATGCTATACATAAGATTAAAACGTCAGTGTCTTCGACACAAAACGTTGTAGATTTTAAACAGTTATTAGCAGGGTGATTAGTGTGAAGTAGCATGTGGGTGTCAGCTTCTTCTTGGGAGGAAACCTCCGTACAACTGCCACGCACGATTGAGTAGCATTTGTCATCACAAGTTACATAGTGTTTTATGCCCAATTTTTTGTTGTACTTATCTAATTTCCATTGTTCTATTAAGAACCTAATGAGATTAGTTTTATTTACTGAGGAGCATAGAAATTTTCTCCACTGCGATATAGGGTGCGCTGGTGTGATGTTTCTGAAAGTTATACTTGTGTTTGTACCCCGTCTGCATCTCTCGGCATTTTTAATAGAAAAATCTCTCTATACATCGAAAACTACATCTATTCGCTGACATTCTAAGCCTTCTCGTAAAACCATGCATAGACATTACCATGTCTGCGACATCTCCGAACGATTTGGGTATTCCAATTTTCTGAACTATACTCATTCCGTCTATAATGCATGCAGCTGGTTTAGCTCGGGACTCTGAAGGAGTGTTCAGTTTTTCCAGTTCTTTGGCAAGTGTGGCTTTTTTTGTCTTGCGCGGAGAACCATCTGCATTTGCAAGAGCCCAAGGCAAAGGACCAAGCGGATTAGCAACTCAGCAAGAACTTCTCTCATGTTGAGCTGGCGGCTTTGAGCAACAAGAACCATATGGCTAAAGATATTGCGATCCGACTTGAGAATGAGGTCTTTGTTTTTCCGCTACAAATTTTCTTTTGCCTTTTAATGCTACTGAAAGTTTTCAAGTTACACTTTTTCATCTTGTCAAAAAAATTTACTCTCATTGGAAGATTTTCGAGTCTTTCCTCTTTAAAAGTTTGATAAGCTTGTTCTCCGACACTTCCAGCTCTTAAAAGATCATTCTCGACATCGGCAGGAGGTATTACACCAGTAGACAGGCTGACCAAGTCAGTCTCTCCTCGTTGCATTGGGTTCAACCCACTACTTTCCATTAGTTGTAGAAGAGATTGGATATCAACTTCATCTCTTTTTACTCTCGACGTTTGAAGGTCAGGATGGTTAGGGTTGCTCTTTTTCTGATCAGTTATGTTCCTTAACTGTCTTAGACATTTTCTCCTGGAATCTGAGGTGATGTAATACCTAGTTATTGCTCCCGGGTTCAAGCTGAAACCCTTGGTTCCTCCCGCCGTTTGCGTATCTTTGTTTATAGTCTCTTCAATGGTTTGATCCACAGGGATTCGTCCAAATGGATTCAGTTGTCCAATTTGAACGGAAAACCCCCCTTCTCTCAGAAATTCGTCCGTCTCTGGATGAGTTTTGGGAAGTTGTGACATCTCAGTAAAGTAGACGGGAAGATACCGTGCGTAATTTATTCTGTCGTAAGCAAAGCACCATGGTATAATTTTTCGAATGGACGATAGATGAAGTAACCAGTCTCCTTCTCTTGTCGATCTGATCAAATTTAGATGAGTATCCACCATATTGATATAAGATACCCAGAATTGAGATAAAGTTCCATTTTTGGTTCTCAAAATTTCCATTCATTCTTCAAACTTTAGTCTAATTCTTGAGAATGAAGAACTTTGTATAACCTTGTTCAAGGAATCGTAACCAATTGACTCGCTCAAACTAGATATCATTTCAACGACTATTTTCAAGCACTCTTGGTCGTCTTCATTCCTTGTTTCTTGAAACCATTCAAGGAAACCTTCCCCGCCAATCTCAGCAACGCTTCGTATAAAAGTTTATGTACTCTAACTGCTCTGTTATAAAGACACCAGAAATAGAACCTTATATTAAAACACCAGCTTCGATGCACAGATCTTTCAATCCAGCGTCTTGATAGCATTTTCCGATAACTGCAAATTGTATGAAAGGAACCCATTCTTAGAATTATACTGAGAAATGTTTAGGGGTGTTTGAAACGTATTTCCATTGCTTTCGCGTAAAGGGCTTGATCAAAAACGCAAACAATCTCAGTAAGGTTCAACGATTTCATTATAGCCAGTGACTGATTCAAAACTTCTAAGACAGTTGAAAAATCAGTTGCCGGAGAATTAATAGTTGGCAAATACCCGACTGAGTCTTGAGTTATGCCTTCACGGTCATGCGTAAGAATATTAAATCCTGTCCATTTTGCAATAGTTTGAGAGTCTTGTTGTAACAGGTGAGAGATAATCCAAACGATATTTTTATACTGGGATTGTTTAAGTTAGTGGCTTGCGTCCTGGTGTTCAGCAGTCAATATGTTTCAAATTCAAATTCAAATTCAAATTTATTCATTCAATTAATACATTTTTTAGTGAAAGGGCCAAGTCGATTATCGACTTATAGCCCTTGCTTTTAAATTTGTATTCCAATTGGAATAACAATTACTTATTATTTAAAAGAACAATTGTATAATATTAAAATTAGGTAAACAGAACCAAAGAATGATAAGCAAAAACTTATAAACACAAAAAAACAACATTATTAAAACATATTATTTTCCATAACTTCCAATTTTAAAAACTTTTTAATTGTGTAAAGAGTCCTGCATTCTTGGATTTTTTTTCTGACCAACGTTATACGTTTCTAAAATAGGAGGTTGAACTGCTACGCTTTGTTTGGTTTTCTCTATAGATGGCAATGTACTGAAAGGGTGAGCACCAAACATTTTCGGTTGAACTGCAATTCCGTTAACGCGGTGTGAAGTTCCCTTTCCGTCTAGCGTTTCTTCCAGTCGATCTATGTTGTCCCAAGCTAAAGTTGTGTGTATTCCAGGGTAGATATTTGATGGTATAACAGAACATCCGTATTCTTGCACGGTAAGCTTTTGAATACAGAGCGCTGTATCAATCTCTTCCAACTTAGTATAAGATATACAATGTCCAAACCGATTTAAAACGTGTATTAACTCGGCATTGCCAGTTAGAGACTTCACTCCAAAAACTAGAAGTATGTGCTTTGGAAGATGGGTTTGGCCTCTTGAGACGGAATATATTAAATCTTGGGCAAAAGATGAAACGTAGCGCATAGTTCGTGGAGATGGATTGTCTTTGATTTCGTTTTTGCACAGTAAAGTGTACAGAAACTTGGATAATGTCTTTGGAATGACAAATTGGTCCTCTAATAGATCCAGTTTAGGTGGCCAATGCTTAGGGGTAGGAATGCTTTTAATTTCATCTCTAACTTTTAGGGCGAATTTTGTGGCGATGTTGTCATCAAAACTTAGTTCGGATTTGAGCGAATTTAATTGTGCTTTTAAAGAGTAATTTTCTTTGATCAACTCGTGAAGTGATATATTTGTAGGGTATAAAAGAAGGCGACCATTGTCGTCGGAGAGTAAACAAATGCTACTTTGAAATTCGTTCTCCAACTTCCGACGAATATGTTTTTCCGTTGAGTATTTTACCTGGGTTACTCCCAAATAACTCATAAAGAAAACAAGCTTTTCAGTCAGATATACCATGACACAACTTGCGATTTTAATATGACATCGTTCCGGACAAACTCGAATAGAAGATTACACGCGTTTAACACGGTTATATCATATGAATTGTCTCCAGAATGCAAGTCATTTTCGCCAGCCGCAGATTGATGTCGGTCTAACCCATTTTACCTAGGTTACTCCCAAATAACTCATAAAGAAAACAAGCTTTTCAGTCAGATATACCATGACACAACTTGCGATTTTAATATGACATCGTTCCGGACAAACTCGAATAGAAGATTACACACGTTTAACACGGTTATATCATATGAATTGTCTCCAGAATGGAAGTCATTTTCGCCAGCCGCAGATTGATGTCGGTCTAACCCATTCAGATCTTTTATTCCCCTCGTATATGTGCGGTAACAGGTACGGTGATAGTGCCCTTCGGCAGCAACTATATCTCTACATACCACACTAATTATTCTGGCATCAATTTTCTTAGTTGCTACCTCCCTAATTTTTTCATCAGATCGAAAAGTCACAGCATTTAATATGTGATTCTCTAGTTTTTTTTCCCGTATAAACTTGTTATTTTCACAAAAAAATGCACTTAATGTCATAAACTCTAGAAGTTGGCTTTGATCTTACCAAACGTGTGTCAGAACTTGAAGCTTGATCAGGGTGGTTTTCTCGCTAGTTATTTTGTAAAGTAATTTTCTTTAGGTCTCTTTTCATCGTGAATAAGCTACAGCATTTTCTATGGTATTGTACACCGGGTATTACAGTACCTGATACACTTTCTGCGATATTTAAAATTGGCTCATGACGCCTTATTTCGGCCGCTCTTTTCAATGAGTTCCAAGATTGAATGTCTTGAGGCGATATCAAATTAGATTCATCGTCACAGAAATGGATTAAACTCTTTTGTGGAAGCCCTTCAGACTTCTCCATTTTCTTATGGGTCAAGAATTCAGAGAATAATTTTAATTATTTGCATTAGAAAACAAACAAAAGCGACGTACGATTTCAAATGTGTCATAACGGTATAGTTTTCACTTATGCCTCGTCGAGAAGTGAAAGTACCTGATACACTTTCTGCGATTTTTAAAATTGGCTCATGACGCCTTATTTCGGCCGCTCTTTTCAATGAGTTCCAAGATTGAATGTCTTGAGGCGATATCAAATTAGATTCATCGTCACAGCAATGGATTAAACTCTTTTGTGGAAGCCCTTCAGACTTCTCCATTTTCTTATGGGTCAAGAATTCAGAGAATAATTTTAATTATTTGCATTAGAAAACAAACAAAAGCGACGTACGATTTCAAATGTGTCATAACGGTATAGTTTTCACTTATGCCTCGTCGAGAAGTGAAAGATGGAGTAGGAGAGGAGGTTATATATTCGTTATTAAAATTTGAAATTTCCACCACTTAAGAGCCACCAAGTGAGGCGTTTTAGAACGTACCTCTACATACAACTAAAGCAAGACAAAATTGCGCAAGAAGCAAGACCTAGAATTTAACTGGAAAACTAATTGTAGAACTGGTGAAAACAAGGTTAATATTAGTAATTAAGTGATATATTTAACTACGAATTGCACCAAAATGACCTTTGACCCCCTTTTACCCCCTTAAGCTACCCCCACGAGATTGCTATCACATCAAAATCTTATAAGAGGGTCATCAGGTACAACGTGGTATAGATAGAAATTTGCCCGCCCAGGTGGTACCAAAATTTTGGTTGGCCGACGGACTATATGCAATAGTTGAGTTTTCAACCCTGATTAGTTAAAAATATAAAATTTTGAATTCTGGCATCTGGCATTTTGACGTTGTAGCATTGACTAAGAAAGGTGTAAATGCCTTTCTTAATCTATGGTTGTAGAAAAGTGTTCATATATTTTTTGTTTTTGGAAATGTTTTTTACTACATGCATTATAATTTCCACATTTTGTAGCATTAGCCTAGCTCGAATATTTAATGAATTCGGAAGCCTTTGCCGATTGAATACCTCGCTATACCAGATGAACAATGAACTAAAAATGGTCAATCGATGTATTCCAATGAGGACCAACTGATTTGTCATTTTAGATGCCTAAAGTGTTTTTAAATTTTTTTATGTTGGCAATAATGTTTCTCCATTGGACGTCCGCTTTCTGAACTCAAATCCCTCTTGAGTGGTTCATCAATGATTTCAGATTATATTTTTAAAACATTCCATGTGGTTTCTGTGACTGACATAAGACAGTTTATGTATATAAGTCCTTTGAGACTTAATTTGAAGGTGTGATCCCCATATTGTCCAGTTAAGCCGGTTGACGATTTTGCCTGAAGTGTCAAACATTACAAGAATCTTCTTGGTGGTAGGTCTGTCAACTTTCTAGCGAGAAAGAAACTGACATACATTAAGAAATCCAACTTAAATATTTTTTTTTGAATTGTACACATTGTGCATTGCTCAAAGTTTCTGAATTAACAAACAGGATTTTGTCCTGCAGACCGGTGCTATTTACAAGACTGCCGGCTACCAGAAGTCAATAGGCAAAACGACTGAGTTGCTTTTCCTCTTCTATACGTGTAACCTCCACCTCCAAAAATTGCCCAATTTTTAAATTGGCACATGCGTATTCAAGCTGCTATCTGCATGATCATGTCTAATTTCAGAATATATTTCTATTGAAAAGTGTTGGTTGAAATTTTAATGAAAATTATTTTATCTAGGCCTTCTATGTTTTTTTTATTGAGTGGGGTGGCAAGCCAAGCACTTCGACCTAAGATCCATTGTGCATCCCCAAACTGGGTGACTTAAATAAGTCCTATTGCTGACACAAAGCTAAAATCTGCCTCGCCGTGATGTTAGAGACGTCATACGTCTCCAACCGGTGCATACCCAAATGCTCAAACCTCTGGGCTGCATAGAAATCGCTGCTACAGAGTACATGTGAGGCAGTTTCCTCCTCAGCTAGACAAGCTCTGCGAATCAGGTCATCGCTAACCCCAATAAGAGTTAAATGTCTGTTTAGATGGCAATGGCCTGTAAGTAGGCCAATAACCATCCTAATACTAGCCCTAGAGAGCGAGATTAGTTCTCTGGCTCTCTGCCTAGAAGGGCCAAGAGTAAACTCTTTGGCCTGCCTTTCACCCTCAATCTCAGACCATTGTCTAAGTTGACGATCTGACAAACTTGGAGATCAAGCCGCGTACAAGTCCTCGGGAGACAGGGAGAGCAGGTTCCGGCCCAATGCACCCAGCCCTCGCACCTTCCTTGGCCAAGGCGTCGGCCCTTTCGCTCCAAAGATGCCCCTTATGCCCAGGCGCCCAAGAAAGTTTAACTTTATTGTGCAACCCAAGAGCACAGAGGAGATCCAAGCAGCTCAAAACCAGCTTAGAAAGAATACTATACTGGCTGAGAGCTCTAAGAGCGGCCTGGCTATCCGAATAAATCTGGATAACCTTCCCATGATACCCCTGATGTAAACAGTAAGCAACACAAGAGCAAATGGCAAAAATTTCTGCCTGGAATACACTAGTGTGTATCCCTAGGCTTTCATAGAAGTCAAAATTATTAGTAATGCAATACATCCCCACACCAGTGCCATAGTGGGCCTTAGACCCATCAGTAAACTAGACGATCTCTCCTCTGGTACCGAGGGTAAAGTTACTCCACTCCGCACGGCTAGGGAAGTTGACCTCAAAAGGTTTACTTAAGTGTAGTTTAGTAACCATCATATCAGAACCCATTGTCAAAATCGGGATCTGATTGGAAATATCCCGATAGAGCTTGGTGTGGCTATGCTCCCAATTATTAGCCTTCCACCAGTCATTTTGGTTAAGCCTATAGGCACCTAAATAGCCTGCTTCCTCAATAAAAAGGTGGAGAGGAAGCATATTCAGGAGAATTTCCAGAGAAGCGCTTGGGGCTGTTCTCATGGCTCCTGTAATGCCGACACAAGCGAGCCTTTGTAGAGTGCGCAGATCAAACTGCACAGTCCTTAAAGTAACTCTTGGCCACCAGAACACAGCTGCCTAGGACAGGATAGGTCTGATGATCATAGTGTACAGCCAGTACACAGCTCTGGGGCTTAGGCCCCAGGTTTTGCTAACTGTACTTCTAGTTCTCCAAAATAACATTTTACCCTTCTTGACTTTATAGTCAAGGTGTGGCTTCCATTTTAGTTTGCTATCTAGGATGACCCTGAGGTACTTAACCTCGGTACTCTCCACTAGGTCCTTTCCAAATAAGGAAAGACCCTCGAACATGCCTTTTATCCTTTTACGAGTAAAAGGAAACCATACAGTTTTATTAGGATTAACCATGAGGTTGACCTCCCTGCACCAGCTCTCAACTGATGATAGAGCCCTCCTCATTACATCCTTCACTGTTACCGGGAATTTCAAAGTAATTATGATAGCAATATCATCAGCGTAACCGAAACAGTGGCATCCTCCCTTGTTCAACCTCCGAACAAGTTCATCCACCACCAGGCACCAAAGATGGGGAGATAGAACCCCCTCCCCCCTGTCGGAAACCACGACTGGTGGAGACCAGCAGGGATTCACCCAGCAAGGAGGATGTCACTTTCCGGTCTGTTAACATAGATTTGATCCAAAGGCACAATGTGTCATTGATACCAAATCTTCTTTGCGCAGCCTGCCAATCTCGTTGCTCCACCAAGGAACTAACCTTGGCCAGTTGGCAGGCTTTGCCAGACAATTGCGGTGATAGGAGTCGATAATGGACTGTTGCACGCGATCAACAGCCAAATCGAAATCCAACACCCATGAAAGTTGTGGCTTATCACCTTTAAGGAAGAAGCTTAAGTCTTCCCTGTAACCGGACCAATCTGTGCCCCTAGGGTTACGAATAGTGGTACAAGCCCATTAAGGTTTGACCAGAATAGTAAAGCAAATGTGTCTGTGATCCGACAAAGACGGTTCGTTAGACACATGCCAGTTCTTAATTTTGTCTGCGACATTCGCTGTACACAGTGTAAGATCAATGACCTCACTTCTGTTAGAAGTAACAAAAGTTGGTACATTATTTTTATTCAGAATGTGAAGTCTGGTACTAACTAGATATTCCATTAAGTCATTACCACGCTGGTTGCAGTCTGAGCTGCCCCAGATTTCATGGTGAGCATTAGCATCACAACCGATGACCAGCTTCCTCCCCGAAGTCTCACAGTTGTTCACCAAACTGGCCATCCCCTGCGAGGGGAGGAGCATCGTCGTACGGTAAGTAGTAGAGAACTAAAACTTAACGCTTTTATTTCCAAGATGGCCACCATAACCCCCCCCCCCCAAGACACCCCCAAAATATTTTCCAAAAACAAAATTTTTGTCCTTGGAAAAAAATCAACATAATATTTTAATTTCAATCTCAAATTTCACCTTGAAGATGATCTTTGACCTCGACGCTCGAGCAATGTTCACAACCTCTAAGCCTCGGTCTATCACCGCAACAAGTTTGGTCACGATCGGACAAGGTCGAACCGAGATATCGGCGGTAATATGTAACACCCCCGATTACGTCAACTTATTTACTTTTGGTGTCACTTTTTTCGTTTTTTCGCCGTTTAAAATGCTAATTAGTTATTTGCGAGATGGGGAAACCTTCCCTTTATAGCCTTGGCAACTTTTGGCCACACCCAATCACGTGATATCCAACTTACCCCTGTTGAAAATTAAACTTTATTTACTTTTTGGAAATTACTAAATAAACAATCAATACATAGTTTGCATCCCTACGTCATCAATGACGCAGTTCCAAGTATAGATATAAGAACCAAGAATAAATATTTAATTTGAGCTAGAATGAACGGTTCTATGCCGCCATTTTGCCGGTGTAGATTTCTTAGTAAAACGGGAGGGTTAACAGTTTCAATCGTTTGTTTGCGGATTTTAAGTATTTTCAAATGATTAAGAAATTAGTTTCACGTTAAAAATGGTTATCTGCCTGGTTAAAAATTGTTCGAGTAGTTCAATTACCAAGGGAGAGCGAAAATTGTTTATTTTATCCGATAGTGAAGGTAATTGTAAAAAGGATGACCGCAAAGGCCTAACTTTGATAAGCTTTGTCAACTTCTTTTCGTAGATATTTCTGTCGTAATTTGATATTTTATTTAAATAACCCGGCTTTAGAATCTTATCTGACTTTGTTTAGGGCCCATTTAAAATTTGAAAGCATAAATCTAATTAGTTTTGTCGCTTTGACGAGATTACCAACAAAATGGCTACCTATTTAGTAGCTACGCGCGAAATGGTTTGAATTTTTGATCGCCCTCCCAGTTTCCTTGGAGACCATAGGCCCCTCCCTTCGGTGCAAACTATGTATACACATTTTAAAACAAATTACAATGGGGCTGGTCAATATCCGCCCGAGATATAGCCCCTTATGTATAACCCCGGTCGAAATAAAATACAATTTAACTTACCCCTGTTGAAATAAAATACATATTTTAAAACACAACAAATTGCAATAGGCCTGATTGGTCAATATCCGCCCAATAACTTATGTTTTACCCCTGTTGAAATGAAACTTTATTTACTTTTGGAGATAAATAAATAATACAATAACGACATAATAAACAATCAACGGTAATTAAGGTTTAAAATAAAAAAATAATCGATTTAAATATCCTCTTTTTTAAGGAACATGCTTCTGCAATTAATATTTCTATTTTGAATTCTATGTACTTAACAGTTGAATTGTCTTTGTGATTGGGAATATGATAACTGTTCTGCTGTTTAAACTGAAATCCATAAATAAAACGGTTATATGACACAGGTTGTAGAACATGTCGTCTAATTAATAAATAATAATTTAAGCTAAATTGTTCGAAATCTGATACCTTGGATTGAAAACAGAATATAATTAGTGTTAATTAATGTTTAGTTTTTATCTTTTTATTAGAATAACAAAATCTAAGACCGTTGCGCCCCTACGTTCGAAAAAGCACACAAGTTCAACAAATTACGTTGCCTGTTTAAACATGTAAATAATTCCCTCTATATAAAAACATATACGATAAAATTAAATTGTTTTATAATTAACATTCGATAGTGTACCAGGTTACACTTATTATTTATTAATATAAAATAAAAGTATTTTTGAGAAAATTCACTTTATTCTAGTGAGACATTCCAAATCTTGCTATTTTTTCATAATGATTCTTATATTTTTTATCTTAATTTATAATAAAAGCTCTTACAGATAATTGATTTATAGAAACTACGCTGACAATATAAAAATACAAAAATGATACTGTTTTTACGTTTTTTAATAATTAAATTTAATTTATTGAAATATCCTGGTAGCCAATACAGTTAGTCTTTTGCAAAAGAAGTATTATTATTATTATTATTACTAATAGTTGTTAAGTATTATAAACGATTGTATCTTCAAAAAGTAAATTGTTAATCAGCTTTGTTTTTAAAACAATTCATTTTTATTTACAATTTTTTTCAAATTAGAGGATTTATAAATTGATATTTTATTAATATCTAACATTTGTTTGTAAAAACCAGTTTTTTCTTCTCACTGGCTCTGTTGAATGTTTCCTTGTGAAACGTGATCTGCGTTTATAATTTTATCGTTTGTTAGAAAATTGTTGAAAAATCCAAACTAGTTTTACAAGGCTGTAACTGTAGTTGATAACGTTTACACGTGACGATAATTAGGGTGTGGTTATAAAATCACAAGGCTAATGCAATTGAACCAGTTATATCCTAGAGGTAATCATAAATTATGAATTTAAAGATATAGCTCGCAATCCGGCCGAATTTCATATACCGTGTCTTGTACGATCGATAGCTTTGCGTGTTTCTGGTAACGCTGTTCAGCAGAAAAATAAACTTATAAATCAAAGTAAGTAATGTTTAATTTTGAAAATAATTAAAATTATTAAACTTAATGTTGTTTTAATTTAGCCACCGTTAAACACCCGTTCGTTCACTGTGTATAGTCAGAGAAAATTCTATTTACAATGTTGCTATTTTTAATTTAATTATTATTATTTTTTATTTATTTTCAATAAATGGTTTTTGGAATTTTTATTGATTATGTAACTTAAAAATGATTTTCCAACTTTAGAATATATTATTTTACTATTAAAAATTAACCAGCCATCCATTTGTGTAAAATTATAGTCTTTCGAGTTGCAAAAGTTAGTGCTCGGCAGTCGATTAATTTTTTTCCATGAATAAAATAAGCTCAGCTATATTTCAATATTTATTTAAATAACTAATAGTTTAATAAAAATTGCAAAATGTTTAAATAATTGAAAGTGAATAAGCCTATTATTTAAATAAAAACAAACAATTACTTAAATAAATACCGCTTTTATTCATTGTAATTTGTTGTGTTTTTAAAATATGTATTGATTGTTTATTATGTCGTTATTGTATTATTTATTTATCTCCAAAAGTAAATAAAGTTTCATTTCAACAGGGGTAAAACATAAGTTATTGGGCGGATATTGACCAATCAGGCCTATTGCAATTTGTTGTGTTTTAAAATATGTATTTTATTTCAACAGGGGTAAGTTAAATTGTATTTTATTTCGACCGGGGTTATACATAAGGGGCTATATCTCGGGCGGATATTGACCAGCCCCATTGTAATTTGTTTTAAAATGTGTATACATAGTTTGCACCGAAGGGAGGGGCCTATGGTCTCCAAGGAAACTGGGAGGGCGATCAAAAATTCAAACCATTTCGCGCGTAGCTACTAAATAGGTAGCCATTTTGTTGGTAATCTCGTCAAAGCGACAAAACTAATTAGATTTATGCTTTCAAATTTTAAATGGGCCCTAAACAAAGTCAGATAAGATTCTAAAGCCGGGTTATTTAAATAAAATATCAAATTACGACAGAAATATCTACGAAAAGAAGTTGACAAAGCTTATCAAAGTTAGGCCTTTGCGGTCATCCTTTTTACAATTACCTTCACTATCGGATAAAATAAACAATTTTCGCTCTCCCTTGGTAATTGAACTACTCGAACAATTTTTAACCAGGCAGATAACCATTTTTAACGTGAAACTAATTTCTTAATCATTTGAAAATAATTAAAATCCGCAAACAGACGATTGAAACTGTTAACCCTCCTGTTTTACTAAGAAATCTACACCGGCAAAATGGCGGCATAGAACCGTTCATTCTAGCTCAAATTACATATTTATTCTTGGTTCTTGTATCTATACTTGGAACTGCGTCATTGATGACGTAGGGATGCAAACTATGTATTGATTGTTTATTTATTTATTTCCAAAAAGTAAATAAAGTTTAATTTTCAACAGGGGTAAGTTGGATATTACGTGACAGACAAACTTGTCAAGGCTATAAAGCGAAGGTTTCCCCATCTCGCAAATAACTAATTAGCATTTTAAACCGCTAAAAACGAAAAAACGAAAAAAGTGACACCAAAAGTAAATAAGTTGACGTAATCAGGGGGGTTACATATTACCGCCGATATCTCGGGCCGACCTTGTCCGATCGTGTCCCAACTTGTTGGGGTGATAGACCGAGGCTTAGGGGTGGTAGACAGTGCTCGAGCGTCGAGGTCAAAGATCATCTTCAAGGTGAAATTTGAAAACAAAAATATGTTTTTCCAAGGACAAAAATTTTGTTTTTGGAAAATATTTTGGGGGTGTTTTTGGGGGGGGGTTATGGCGGCCATCTTGGCGGCCATCTTGGAAAAAATGGTTAAGTTTTAGTCCTCTACTACTACGGTAGGTATTCAGGTGCCATAGTAACCTACCCACCACCGTCCGACGAAGTGATGAGTTTTACCGTGGCAATATCCCTGGAAATGTACGTTAAGAGCGGAAGGGTATGTATGCCCTTGCGTATCAATGCACAAGCCCTGGGTGTAGCAGAGTTATAATCATAGAATATATTACCTGCATTTTGGAGGCCAAGTATCTTGCCATCGGCAGTCCATGGCTCCTGTATGAGAGCGACATCATATCTCTCCTTGGCAAACCTTGTCGGCCTTGCAATAGTGCAGATTAATCTGCAGCACCTTCAAACTCATGTTTAGGTGGGGTTAACTTGGTTGCTGGCCAGTTCTGCCAAGCCGTTCCCAGTGGTAGATGTGGAGGCCACACCACTCCCACCGGCCCAACTAGCGTCCCCAGCCTGCTCCCCTGTTGCTCCCCCCATATGAGCAACACCTTTGATCTCGTGGATATCTGACAAGTCAATAGCCTTAAGGTCCTCTGCGAGAGTTTCCTCCCCAGATTCCCCAGTGGCTAGAATCTCGTCTTCCTTCTCCGAGACCTCATATTGTTCCAAATCCGGCGATGGGCCCTCCAGGTTGGTCGGGTCTTTTGAGTTGTCCGTGCTAGGATCAAAGAGCATCTTGAAGAAACCGCTGTCCAAGCCGGTCTCAGCTCTAAGACCTGCTTCCCTGATGGCCTTGACCGTCTCTCCATCCAACTGAAAAATCCAGCGGATGGCAGTCGAGACCTCAGACTTATTGACAATCTTCCAGCATTGCGTATTAAACGCACTGTTGAAAGTCTTAAGTCTGCGAAGAAGGACGTTAGCGTCCTTCGTGTACACATCCTTGGTGCGGAATGCGACCTTGAATGGTTTCGGCAGGTCTGTTACCTTCATTACTGAAAGCAATGACCCACCTGGAACCTACTCCTTCTGGTCGAACTCCTTCCCCAACCATTCTGCAGTAGACACATCCTTACACAGGTAGTATACTGCGCCTCCTTCCAGCTTAAAATTCCAAAATCGAGGTAGAGGGTCACCCGAGGGTATCCAATCTATCCTCTCCGGAATCCTTCGCTGGGTGGTGCCCATCTCTTCTTCAGAGATGGTTTTCATGGGATAGCCATCAATAGTGATGGCCATCTTTGTGGAGTTTAAAGTCATGGACCTTGGACCTTTTGGAGACCTGAGACTGGGAGTCCGGAGTTTCTTCCCCCTTGGTCTCTTGCCTTGCAAAGGAGGGGGTCTTCCTTGTTGGAGACCTCCCCTATCCTTTGCTTTTCCGGCGGCGTCGATTCCGCCTTTGGTTTTTATTGAGGGACGTTTCCCCATCTATCCCTTGCTTCACCAGCTGGGTCTTACCAGAGGCAGACCCTTGAAGGCTAGGCCAGGTTCTATTTGGGGACAGTCCCCTTGCTTAAAGGTGGGTTCTTTCGAACCCTCCCCTTGTTTTGGGTCGGGTCCTTTCGAACCCTCCCCCTGCTTTGGGTCGGGTCCTTTCGAACTCTTGCCCGGTTCTTTGTTTTTTTGTTTGTTTTGTTTTTCCATTTTGGTCCCACGAGAAAAAAGGAAAGTAAAAGGTCACCGCCCTTAATCCTCTGTCCGGGCGGAAGGCTAACTACAACGGGGTTTCGCCTGGTTCCCCGAGGCGCTCGTTCATGATACCGTATTTTCGCTTCCCCGGTACCACTCAGCCCTCAGAACGATACCTTCCACCTTGGCTTAAGGAAGAAGCAGAGCCTTAGTAGGCCAGCATTCAGGGTTGCCCCTCCACCTGTTACTCCCTTCCACCACGAAGAGGTACAAGGTTGCAGTTTACGGAAGGGGCCTTCTAAGTTAGATTTGCCAAAAGCACGGCTTGTTTCACCACGAAAAAAAAAATCATCATTGAACCCTTGGATAACAATGAAAAATTTTATTGGCCTTGATATCAAAAACTGGCCTGATGAAATTAAAATTTTCAAAACAAGTGGATGATAAGTTTGAATTAATTCGTTAAGAAAGTTCTTGCTACTTAAATGAGCAATTGAAATGGTTTGTCAAGCTCCTGTCTTCTGTGGGGGCTTAGCTGCATACGAGGGGCAGTTCACTTCCTTGATTAACGACGTACCCCTCGAAAGATTAAATCCGATTTAATCGTGATTATTTTGATTAAATTCCATTTAATCAACATAATCATGATTAAATTCCATTTAATCATGATTATGTTAATTAAATCACGTTTAATCATGATTAGAATGTTCAAATCTGATTAAAAATGATTAAATCCTGATTTAATCATGATTAAATCTGATTAAATCCTGATTTAATCATGATTAAATCCTGATTTAATCATGATTAAATCTGATTAAAAATGATTAAATCCTGATTGAAATGATTAAATCATGATAAGTATGATTTAATCGCGATTAGAAATTAGAACGAGAATCAAACAATTAATATTAAATTATCGTACTTTAGTTTTGATATTAATTATAAAATCTCGATTCGACCGATTATATTAATTATATCATGATTAAAATGATTAAATCTGATTAAAATGATTAAATCGTGAATAAAATGATTAAATCTGATTAAAATGATTAAATCGTGAATAAAATGATTAAATCTGATTAAAATGATTAAATCGTGAATAAAATGATTAAATCGTGAATAAAATGATTAAATCTGATTAAAATGATTAAATCGTGAATAAAATGATTAAATCTGATTAAAATGATTAAATCGTGAATAAAATGATTAAATCTGATTAAAATGATTAAATCGTGAATAAAATGATTAAATCTGATTAAAATGATTAAATCGTGAATAAAATGATTAAATCTGATTAAAAGGATTAAATCCTGAAAAGTCCACTAAATAGAGTATAAGTTGTTTAGTTATAATACTCAACAACGGCTCTCTGACGACGTTATCATTGGGGGCAGAATATCGTGTAAAAGGTTGGTGTATATGGCTCGAAGCCTTCACACCATGCACACAGGAGAGGGACTCATTCACTTCAATACCATAAAGTAATACAAAAGGCGCAAACAAACGTCCGAAAAGAGTTATAGTCAAGTTTAAATGGTTTTAGGTAAAATGCCACAGGTGGCCACAACGACGTCAGAGAATCCGGCGTGTACCGCACTGAGAACTTCTACTAGATTGGTCGGCAGAGCCCTAGACGTAAGTGCCCGAAGAAGAAAAGCCCGAGCCATCCGTCGCGATGGGAAAGTGAATAAGGCGTGGGAAGCGTCATCCACTGCGGCTCCACACCGAGCGCAGGAGGCCGTGGGACTTAGATTAAAGCGATGGAGTACCGCCCTAGTGGGAAGTCTGCCACAGCCAAGGCGCGCGAATAAGCGTGTCATCCCGCCGCGTTAAAGTTATCCGCATAATGGCTTGAGAGCCAGGAAAAGGTTTCGCGTCCAGAAGAGGCCATTGTGTCCTAGTTACTGACCACTCTTGAGTCTATGCTGATGAAATTGCCCTGCGGCAGGCGCTTTTTTCCCCCGCGAAGAGGAAGTCCACCTTTGGTGGGCGTAGAAGGCTAGTAACTCCCGCCAGACTGTCCGCCATTTCATTGCCCGGAACTCCAACATGAGCCGGACCCTACAGGAGAGTTATGGGCCACTGGTATCCATCGGGTCCGTAGAACGAGAGTGAAGCTGCGTGAGAGCGCTTTTCGAATCCGAGCAAATAACGAAAGTGCCTTGGAGGTTGACCGACGCGTAAGACAAAGCCATTTGAAAAGCGAAGAGTTCAATCCTATTTATGGGATGACCGGAATCCACAAGACAAGTCGCGCCGACATTGAAAGCCGGGATCAGGAAAGCCACACCCGAGCCCTCAGCCAACGAGCCGTCGGTATAGATGACTGTACCGTTCTTTCCGTGAGGTTCTAGAGCCACGAGGAAAAGTTGTCGCAGCATATCCGAGCTGTTGTCCTCCTTAGCGGTAGTGAGCCAAGTCGAGGGAATCATCGCGGCAGGCAGTTGCCAGGACGGCGAATCCTTGAAAGACAAATGGCCACTCAACACTCAACCCAGCAGAAGGAGCAGCAATGGGAGGACCATTTCCCACTTCGCAAACAGCAGTGGGATTAAGAGTGGATGCTGTAGCAACTCCAGCCGACACCCCACCTACGTAGGTAAAGAGTCAAACCCTTTGGAGAGAGCTCCTAAAGGGAAACGACGAGCACACAGCAGTCCTAGTAACCCGGCAGATCTGGCACCGGAGATCCATACCCTCTCGCTTTCTCTCTCTCTAGCAACCGGTGGCTCATACCATGCCTCTTTATCGTGCGCCCCCCCCCCCCTCCCCTCCTTTGAAACTTACTAACGGACGGACGGACGGACAAAACTTTCCCATTGAACTCGCTGCTAAGAGAGCTACGCTCGCTTCGCTCAAAAATCAAAACAAAATAGACTATAGCCTAAAATTAATTGACACAGAAATCTGTATGTATAGCACGTTCTAACGCTCTATATGAAATGAAATGAGAATATGAAACTATTTAATATATTAACTTGACTATTGACACATAGCGGCCAATGTTTGAGATTCTTATCTCAAAGAGTCAAAGTACAATCCCGCCTACTCACCCTCGCCCCTAAAATTGCAGGTGTCAACCTACCAGGACATTGTATTTGTATTTGTTCAGCTAAATGGGGAAATTTGGCAATCTGGAACCAAACCAGTTCTAGTCTCTTCTTGGAAATTAATATTGAGAAATTTTTTATACAATGGAAAAGTATACTAGAGTTCGAGATGACCTTTGACATGTTTAGAGAAACACTCTAAACACACAGTAAACCTGCCTTGTCCAAGAAAACAGGTTATTTAAAAAAAAATTAAGACCCAGGCTTTAAATAGACACATTATTAACACATTTTGAGGACCCTATTGGAAAGTTTTTTGAAATTTTGGGCCGCCAAGTAGGCCGAAAATATTTCAACGTAGGCAAGTGCTTACCTGTGTCTATTGCTGGTGACGCTACTGCTCTTGGAATGTTTGACAATGTCCGAATAATGAGCTCTCAAATTCGTTCTACACCACACTCCAAAAGAGCCCAAATATCGTCCGAGTCGCCCAAGCATTTTTAGTTCCACATCAAGATATATATACAGGGTGTCCATTATTAATCGAAAAAGTGATTTTTCTCAATAACCGTTGTAGTTAGAATTTTGAAATTTTTTGTGTGAATTGTCAGTACCGGGGGCCATTGTTGAACATAATGTTTATCGATTTTAAAATTTTGAAAAAATAAATTTTATGTATTGGAGTTCGTCAAATTTTGCCAATGAGAAAAATGTAGAGCGACGTCGAAAACATAATAATAACGTTTGGTCGTTGAAAACACAATCATTTTCACGAAATTACACGCGTTTGAAAATTGACTTAACGGGTAAACAAAATAATTGGAAAAATAAAAAACTAGAATCTTTTGGATGCAGGGGAAGTCGTAAGACAATATTATTTTTAGGATGAACTAAATATTATTTTTATTTATTTAATGCAAGATTCAAAATTTCTAACTCTCATTTAAATGCTATATTACCCTGGAACTTTTTCCTTCAGTAAATACTCGGGGAACCTTCAAGATATCGCGTATCTAATTTCGGGGATAATGTTTATGGACTTTCGGTTATTTTTCATTAAATTTCAACCAGAATTATGCAAAATTATGAATGTTTATTTTTATTCAGAACAGTCTATGGAACGTTCTAGATTTAACTTTCATCAATAACCCAACAATATATATCCCTTCTACGTAATTGTACAGAACTGGTACTCAAGTGTCTAAGACTAGATTTGTCTTAGTTCATCGTGATTGAAAAATAAACCAAAACACACTTACACTTAAGTAAATATCATATATTATACTGAGTAATTTTAACTAAATTCAAACTACCTAACTATAAACTCCGTCTTAATTAACAGCTGAGAGCTGTTCGCTACTAATTACTTCCAATCTACTTAATTAGCCTCACAGGTTGAGTTGACAATTTCAAGGGTATAATTAGGTTATTCCAATTCAAAAAATAATAACAATCAATTTTATCTTACAGCTGACTTGAGTTAGTTCACAATTACTTTAACACTTTCATACACTGACGTCCATTCACTCACATTCCAAACGCGAAACACAATTTATCTCTTTTCTTGACCGAAGACCAAACATACTAATTAAAACCGCAAAGTTACCTCATAACTTTTGACCGACACCAGGACCCCGTTCTGTAGTAGTTCGTCTGACAGCCAAGAACTAAGAAAGACTAAATCTTCTATATTGACGGCAACGGCGTTATATACTGTTATTTTGGTTTTTTTTTACCCGTCGAGATTTGACTAAAGTTCGAAAAATTGAAGAGATTATATTTTTTACCCGGTTTGATTGATAGTTCTCCACACGGTGGCGCTATATTATTACTTTGATATAGTTTCCGCGGGAGTTTTTAATATTTATCCTTTTTCTAAGCGATATTAAAAGGTAACAATGAACTACTTTTTGTGTTTTAACAAAATTTTGTTAAGAATTTAACAAAAACTTAAAACAAAACAAAAAACCGTACCAAAGAATAAACAAACAAAGTTCAATAAACAATATATACAGATATTGTATTAATCCGTTTAGTAAAAAAACCCGCCTTATCATAATTGTTCCTTTACTTTAATATTTTCCCTAAGGAAGTCAATGGCTCGGCGAGTTCAATTCCTGATCACGATCAAATTTTACATTAAAATACTAAAATATTTAATCAAATATAAGATTAATATAATCTATAAATATTTAATTAAATATAAGATTAATATAATCTATAAATATTTAATTAAATATAAGATTAATATAATTTATAAATATTTAATTAAATATAAGATTAATATAATTTATAAATATTTAATTAAATATAAGATTAATATAATTTATAAATATTTAATTAAATATAAGATTAATATAATTTATAAATATTTAATTAAATATAAGATTAATAAAATTTATAAATATTTAATTAAATATAAGATTAATATAATTTATAAATATTTAATTAAATATAAGATTAATTTAATTTATAAATATTTAAAATGATGTAGAATAAATTATAGTACCTAACGTTATAACTTTGTAAAGGACATTCGTCAAAGATGTTTTTTAGAAAAACACCATAAGATAACAAGCATTGGTGGCTGAGTGGTTAGAGTACATCTCTTGCACGAAGCAGACACGGGTTCGATTACGCACATACATTCACAACAAACTCAATACCCACAACCATCACAACACGAACTCAACATTCACAACCTACACATTAGGGATGCAACTTATAACCGGAACCGGAACCGAGAAGAACCGAGTAAATTCTAGGAACCGGAACCGACTTTTTCATTGTTTTAAACGGTTGTTAAACGGTTCTATAACTTTATTTAAAAACATTTAGTGCATGTTGAAATTTAGTAATTAAACTTCCTAATTTACTATTAGTTTTTCATATAAGCTCATCTTTATCCTATCTCAGATAACTCTATGTGGGTATCTACGTAACTGTCAACTGACACACCCTTCCGTATTCCCAATTGAAAATGGGCTCGTCCTCCAAATGTTTGCTTTCAAAACTGGCATCATCCGGAAATCCGCGATAGTTTTAGGTTTATTTTCTTCAGTCGAAAAGCTCGACACAATTTCACAACTGTAGCAAAGGCCACAAAACATATTTGTCGTGTACTGCTACTAGTGTGCCTTCCGAGCAATAATTTAGTGGTGCAATGGGCAAGCATAATTTTTGATCCACTTCGCAACCGACTTAGAGGAGAAACAGCAGAAAAGCCAGTGGCGTAAATAACGCCCCGGCAAACTCCGCAGTGCAGGGGGGTCTGCCACCGAGGGTGCCCCAAATTGCCTATGGGACTGTGTAAAGTCCAACCGCGCGATGCCTCGTCTCTAGGGGTGTGCAAATACCATTTTTTGGGGATCGAATCGAATATCAAATATTTTTTTCAAAGCACGGCAACTACCAAATCGAATATTTATAACGTCAAATAATTTGGTCGAATACTTTTAGGGCAAAAATTTAGGCCAGTTAACTGATCAAATACCAAATAGTATTTCGAATATCAAATTATTAGACGTATTTGGTTTTCAAATAGTCAAATAGTTTGCATATTTGTCAAAAAAAGTAATTGAAATCACTGTTAGATTTACTTGAAAATGGTAATATATTAAACCCAATACAGTATAACCTAGAACAAAGTTCCCTGGGCGAACTTTGTTATTAACCAAAATGAGTTTCCTGATCGTAAGCTACAAAAATATATATAAACTTATCATACATATTTCAATTGGGTATCATGGCAAAATAATAATAAGGATAATAATTAACTAGGCTAATACCCTAGGTTCCACTCCAGGATCAAGTCTTCTAGCGACTTTTAACCTTTAGTAACTACGAACTAAAATTAAAATCGAACATGCTTAGTGCTATATACTTCATAGTTTGCACTGCGGCCTAAAGAGAGCTGCCAGAAATAAGGACTAGTTCGGAAATTTAACTGCGCTCTCCTGGGATGGCCTTGAAACTCAACAAATTAGAAAAAGACCCGCGGTTATTCGACCAGTTTGCAAACTATTTTAAAAATACTGTTTCCCTATCTTTTCGAATATTCGACTATTTGATCAAAAAATTTGATTATTCGCGAACTTTTCCAAGCGCTATTCGATTCGACGAATCGAATATTCGATTCTGTATTCGATCGAATTATTTGGTCTGACCAATATTTTGCACACCCCTACTCGTCTCCTGTCAGCTCAAGTTAAAGTTTTACTTGCTTGAAATATTTCTTTATGTTTCAAGAGGCGCGCCCAAAACTGTATAAATACAACCACAATAACCGTCGAATAAATAACCAAACAACGTACACAATGAAAGTGACATACTGAAGTTTGAAAAGTATCGAGACACATGTTTTATAGCAGATCG
Organism: Leiobunum rupestre; assembly: GCF_980474605.1. Taxonomy (NCBI): domain Eukaryota; kingdom Metazoa; phylum Arthropoda; class Arachnida; order Opiliones; family Sclerosomatidae; genus Leiobunum; species Leiobunum rupestre. The sequence continues at coordinate 23,973,589 of NC_143394.1, read as the reverse complement.
TTAAACCTTGTAAATTAATAACTAAGTTGTGTTTCTGAATTTAAAAATTTTAAGGTAAGGCTAATTCGTTTGCATAATATAATCGCTTGGCTGGGTAGTTTTTGTCTAGAAAATCTAAAATTTCAACTTATGCATTTGCTTACATTTCACAAATGATAATGCTTTTTGAACGAAATAATATGGACTTTATTTAGAACGATATACTCAACTGAAATGAAAACGAGTCATAGAAATCCCGTCTTTATATTTTTCAATGAAATGAGGCAGGGGCGTAGGAACCAGGGGGGCATGCTCCTCCCTAGAATTTTGCTGGGAGGGGCAACTAATGTTATTGGCCCTTCAACCTTTTGGTCAGTTGAAATCTTTAAAAGCTCAATTTCTCAGCATATAAAGCTTAAAGAAGCTCAACTGTGTCTTTTCCCGCCAATTTACATAGTAGTCAAACAGTAACACATGCATTTGGTGAAGCTACACTCCTTTAAAAATTCAAAACCATTCTCATTTTATTATTGTGGATTTGTGTATCTTAAATTCATAAACGACTCGTATGATAACTGTTGTTACTGTTAATGCCTTAATGACATTCGCGACCGATTACTCACTCTACATCCGGGGCTAAGCTCCTAAACCCCCGTTTCCTTCCTCTTAGCCCCCTCCAACTTCTAAAACGTTCCTTCGCCCCTGAAATGAGGAGCGGAAGGGAAGGCAATGTCTCCCCAAAACTTGAAAGTACATCATTCCCCACCAGAAAATTTCATTTTTACCCTACTTTATAGAATAAACAAATAACGCACTTACATGAGTTCCCTACGAGAGCATATTAGCAATAATTTTTTAATTATTTTACATTAAGTCGTCTAGATCGTGATTCTGGTCGGAATTGGGAGTCTGACTTCCAAGTTCTACCATAACCTTTGTTTTTAATGCTCCAGACGCTGATTGCCGTGATTTATCTTAATGGTTTCACTTAGGGCTTAAAGCCATTTTTAAGCGTTTTATATATTTAACATACAAGACGTGTTAAATCTAATTGTAGAAGGCGATACATGCTAGCCCTAACTCTAGATGGCGATAATCGCGACTCGGCCTTAATAATTATAAGGGACCCCAAAAACAGTTTCGCGGGAGGACCCCGAACCCATCGCTACGCCACTAAGAAAGCTACTATTTTTATAATATAATTTATCAAAAACCAATTTTATATTATATATAAATAAATGTGGTGGATTTTATTTCTCTTTGACTTCATTTGAATTGCTTGTGTATTTCACTTTAATTAATACTAAACACACTGGAACCGTATAGGAACCGTTTAGGAACCGGAACCGATTGGTTCTAAATTTTGAGAACCGGAACCGAAACCGGAACCGTTAAATTAAAATTTTAAGAACCGGAACCGTAACCGGAACCGATAAAGCAAATATTTAGGAACCGGAACCGGATCCGGAACCGAGATAGTCCAATAAAAGTGGAACCGTTGCATCCCTACTACACATAAACATTACAATAACGAAATATACAATCAAACTGAGTTAAAACTGTCGCGACGGTGAGCGTTGACGAAAAAAGACCAACCAAACCCAACCCAACCGCAAAGCAATCCGTTAACGCTCACCGTCACACGGTGGTTTTGCCAACCCTTCGAGAAACTGCGAACGCAGTGAGCCAAGAAACTGCGTACGCAGTGATTACCCTTTGCCCCGAAAATGCGAACGCGTTCGCAGGCCTGACAGACAGACCCACAGACAGACAGACACGGTGATTGTATAACCCCTCCTTTTTTACCTTGATTATTGAAGATAATATACTGAGATTTCTCTAAATTTAATTTCAGGCCATCGTGAGTTAATCAGTTATGGATTTTTAACAAATAAGTATATCCTATGTTAATTATTTTATCAATACATTTTCCCCCGACAAGTAATAGTGTGTCGTCCGCATAAAGGTATAGTAATCCTCTTTGTAGGAGGTCAGTTATATCATTAATATACATATTAAACAGGATAGGTTAGATATTTGATCCTTGCGGCACGCCCGCCCTTAGGCAAGCTGGACTGGACATTTCGGAGTTATTACGTGTGTAACATTGTATGTTGGAAAGGTAGCTTTTAATCCACTGTCCTGCTTTTCCTCTAACTTCTAATTTGTAGAGCATATTTAGTAATCTCTCATGGGGGACGCTATCGAAGGCCTTCCTTAAATCAAGAAAGACCCCTAGGCAATATTCCCCCAAATCTAAACTGTCAGTAATTTTTTTATACGTTTCAGCATTATCCACATCTGGTTTCAGCTATTGCATTTAAAGTGCCCCTCTCAGACTGAAAACCAAATTGATAATCAGAAATTAAATTAAATTTTTTAGTGAATGAGGGGTTATACAATCACCGTGTCTGTGTGTCTGTCTGTCTATCTGTGTGTGTGTGTCTGTCCTGCGAACGCGTTCGCAATTTTGGTGCAAAGCGTAATCACTGCGTACGCAGTTTCTTTGAATTTGTTGTTGATTTTAAATTGTGGCAAAACTGCCGTGACTGTGAGCATTAACGGATAATATTTGCGTTTGTGGTTTTTTGATGTTTTGTTCGTCAACGCTCGCTGCCGCGACGGTTGTGCCTTAGTAGTCGTTTTCGAGATGTTGCGATTGTAATGTAGATGTATATTGTGCATTTGTGACGTTTTGTGGTTTTGTGATGTTAGTGTTTCGTTTGCGATCTACTCTCCAACGTCTATGTATTGACTTTTCGAACGGACCAATTGCTGAGGGTTACGATAAACGTCTCAACGTCCATAAGGTGGTGTGTCCACCAAATGTTCACGGTATACGTCCTATTATCAAATTGCGATCGCATCGGACGGGTTTTGAACCCGGACCCTCCTGCATGGCAGGTGAGTGCTCTACCAAAGAGCCACCAATGCTTGTTATTAAATAGAACGAAAAAATTATTTAATTTAAATTATTGCATCGAAGATTTCCTAATGTAACGTCTTCTCTGTTGATTACAAAGAATGCGCCGCCCAGGTTTCGAACCCGAGCCCTTCTATATGACAGGCGAATGTTCTACCACAGAACCACCGATACATATTACGATTCTTTGAAAATTATAAACTCAGCTTAGCGGAATGGGTTTTATATTAATGGGTTTTAAAGTCTATATTTTTTACGTAAATTTTAAATTTCAAATCTTGTTTTTGCGCAGTCAGCAGAGATAAGAGGGTTAAAGGGTAGAACCTGTGGGTGGTCCACTTTGTTAGTTTGTTATTTATTTACGGGTTTTATTATCGTCTTAAATATAGTTGTAATAACGCAAATGCGTTTATTTAACGTTTATTGATTATCGAGCTGTTGTTTAGTCAAGTGGCTCTCAGTGCTTTGTTGATGGTGTTAAAAATCGAATTGTATGTAATTAAAAGTTAATCAGTTGTATATTTTAAATAATTTGGGTTTTAGGTTTCAGTGTATTACTTGTATTTTGTTTCTATTTTAGTGTATTTTAATTCAGAGTGTTAACTGTATTTTTGTATATTTGCTGTGTCATTTACTTTTTCTATGAACTTATGGCGTTGGAAAAAAAAACCATCACTTTTAACAATAAGTAGATTGACGTAGAAGGCGAGGAAAGCACCTGGGCTCTAGCGATTTGTACACGAGCGGGCTTCCCCGAAATTTTCCTACAAGACAGCGCCAAAGGGGGGAAACCCCAAAAAGAGGAGAGTACAGCGCGCTTTCCTCGGCCTTTCCCTTGGACCAAATCAAAGACTATATAAGCTATCGCTACATAGACTGGCGTCTCTGTATTATAGAAAGGTTGGCAATTTAACACCTAGCGCCACGTAGTATTGGCGGAATGAACTAAAAAAGGTGCACATCCCTGCCATCTATCTTCGTTTTGGGAATTGAAAAAGCACCAAAAATAAAGCATATGTTATTTTGAAAAAAAAGGGCGACGAAATTTGAATTTATTGGATGTTTCTACTGATTTTTATTTATGTCTCAAGCATTATAGCAATTTTTATGGTTATGAATCAAATAAGTTTAAGTGTTAAAAATCATTCGATTTTTAGTTTCAGTACAATATCAGTCTTTTAAATCCATGAAATTTCTGCCTTTTTTCAAATATTCACTACAATATATCTAATATCAACTCTTTAAATTCTAGTTTTATTTTAGGGCAATATAATGTAATAAAATAGCAGACAAACTTTTTAAGTTGAACCAGATGATGTATTTCCAAAATAATTGGATAATAGCAATACACTGGTCATTTATTTTGTTATTATTGTAAGACATTCAAATTCATATAAGAGTTACTGAGACAAACACGATTACTACTAGCCTGGGTTTAAAATATGTTTGAAACTATTTGCCTTGCACATAGTGTATATTATAGAGAATGAAATTATATCAGTCGGAACATCGTTAACACTATTAAAATTAATTCAATACTATTAAAAGTTCATACGAGTTGTATGAATGTCTCAAGATTTTTGGGTGTTTTCATAGTAGGGTCACCTATTTGTTCCACTTGATAGGGATTTATCACAGCTTCAAGGCAAATTATTAATAATCAAGATAGGATTATATCCGAACAATGTAAGACCGAAGACATCTGAAGGATCAGTATATCCTTGAAATGATTGATAGAAATCAGCGTGAAAAGGAATGTTTAGTGAAAGTTCCCTCTGGCCAAAATTTTCGATTGAAGATCACTATATCCTGGAAAACATTTGTATGTGTTCAAGCCGAGGAGTATTTAGTGAAAGTGGATTTTTGGTTCAAAACTGTCTTCCTACACATAGTGCCTAACACCCTAGATGAGTAACTTTCAACATTTTCTTATCGGGTTTCTTTCCTTTTTTCTTCTTTTTATTTTTTTCCCGTTCTTCCACTATATCCCAATTAATAAAAATAACTGAATAGTATACGCGCATTTTTAAATATGTACGGACTATTTTGGTTTTAAAACCTGGGCACATATCAGCCCCGTCAATAGTTTCTGCTTCTTTTATGAGTTTACATAAAATTTTTGGTTCGTGCATCTTTTCATTAAAGATTTTTATGAAAACTTTTTCAATTTGAAGCATGAAAGCTGTTATTACATCAGAAGGGGATGTTAAGCCCCCAAAGTCACCTTTTTTGTAACTAAATGCCTTCAAATGTGTGAAGGTTTGATTTTGGTCTTCTAAATACTCCGATTCCGTAAAAAAACTACAAATTGTTTTATCGCTTTCACATTTATGCGAATCCCTGACCTTTTTTATGACACTACCAATGACATAGGTCAAAGCGTTCATATCTAAGGTAGTTCCAAAGGCCTCGGCAACTGCTTTTTCGTCGATTTCTTTTAGACCAGAAACTCTTTGTTTTTTAGTAGAATTTAGGGATGCTTCCTCAATAACAGCATTTGAATTTTCTGCGGGTGGTTTATTTTTAAGGGATTTTAAGGTGAGCAATATTTCTCCCAAGTCAGATTCGCAATTTTGACCTTCACTGTTTATAAGGAACGCTTGAGTAAGCAGTTGCTTGAAAGAATCACGAAACTGGGCTGCGTTCGGATTCTGTCTATTCCCTCCTTTTTGTCTAATGGTACAGAAAAAATTTTCCAGTGGGTCCTGCGTGAATCGCCTTGTGAAAATGTAATTGGCTCCTTCGGCATGCAAATCCTTCCACAACCCTTTAATAGACTCTATTGTGAGCAGCCATCCATTAACACAAAAAATACGGGTATTTTTATTCGGCAATTCGAGCTTTATGGATTTCAACATCTGAATCGAATCTTCAAGAGTTTGATGATGCGCTGAATTTTTGGTCATCATTCTCCGAAGTTCTTTTGTGGAGTCATATTTAGAGCAATTTACAGAATCAAACATTCTGTCAACTCTTGCAATGAAGTCTGCTGTATAAACAGCTTCTGCATCAAGTACTCCTAAAGTTTTAACAAAAACAAATGTTATAACTGAAAAAAACATTTCCAATTTGACATACCAAATGTGACACAAGTCGACATTCCAGCTGATACGGTGTGGGAACATATCTGTGCCGCATCTTTAACCCTCATCTTGGAGATGGATATGCCGTTTTTTTAGTTTAGGAGCAAGACGAAGTGGTCTTGTCCGATCATATTGGAAGAACTGTTCAACATAGTGAAACCTCACAGGTTTACCAAATACTTCCATTAAGTAAGTCCTAAAGTTGTTCCTGAGGCTTTTTAGAAGATGGGGAGGATCAAACATTCCGTATATCTTTTGATCATTATGGTAAAAAAATGGATGTCCTTCAGACAACTGCAATCGGTTGTAAAGGGACCTATTTGCTGGACCTTGATCTGCTATTATTGCTCGTACATTGATGCCAATAACTTGCAATCTTGAGAGACATTCCCTAAGATATATTTCCATCTTTCCAGAATTCGTAGTGCCTCGGGCAAATGAAAAACTGATTACTTGTTTCCATGGCTGAAAAATTCCATGAAGCATAGCCACAAAAGCTTCATTCGCCAAAACTTTCTCCCTATCCCCATCACCATTGTCTATAAATCCTTCAACCTGATCTTGGGATGGGTTGTAAGAGAGGCTTGCCATCAAAACTACTTCATCGAGAAGGAGCACACAGTTTCTGTTTCTTGGCCTCATTTTCTTCACTTTCTTGCTCAAAGACTCAAAAATATTTTCATTGAACCCAGGCTCAATTACGACATCTTCAAGCCATTTTCGCAAGGTCCTTGGATTTGGCAATGCAAAAACTTTCGTCAAAAGACGGTATGTTTTTGGACTCTGATAAAATATGGATAATGCAATTTGCTTATCCATATCAGTCCAACGGCGACCTTTTTTAGAACGACTGTTGTTAAGAAGCTGAGACCGAAAGAAGATTATCTGGTCTTCTGTGAGAAACTCCTCAGCAGCCAAACTTAAGCAACGAATTTTGTCACCTCTTCTCTGGGGAATTTTGGATTTCAAATTGGCAATTCGCTTTCTACTTCGGCTGAGCAATGTGGATTTTACTTTCAGCTTCTTTTTCAATTTTATTTTGCGAGGAGTGTCATTTGGAATTTTCCCTTTTTTTCTACTTGGAGTTCCAATTTTATCTAATTTACATGTAAGGTTTTTTTATTGACTATAAATTTCAACAAATTACCCTGTATTATAAACTCACCAGAAGCAATGAAAGTTAGAGATGGAGACTTAAATTTCAGAGGTTTTGTTACGATGGGTTCATCAATAAACATTTCATCTAAAATATTTTAAAAATTAAAATAAAACTTATAAAATTAAAATATACCTATATGTATTTAAGTACCTACCAGTGACATTAATAGCTGCTTTTTGTTTAAACTGCTTGGAGTATTCGAATCTAATAATTAAATGTTAACTAAATTAATTTAAAAAGTTAAGCAACTTTAAATATTAGGTTTTTCTTACCAGCAGAAAAATGATTAATTTTCTTAACAGGAGAAACTGAATTTTCAATTCTTGATAGAATATTACTACATTTCCATTGTGATATTCTCGGCTTTCTCAAAACTGTTAAACAAATTAAATTTAATCACTTTTATTTCAATATTAATGAGTTTAATGAGATTACAATTCTCCGTGTCTGTATTACTATTTTCAAAATAGTATCCAATTATTTCCAAAAGTGTTGGTGGTCGAGGCTCCACTTCATCAACTTCTATCCAAGACTGATAATCCTTATTCGATGAAATATAAAAAAGTAGATAAATAATATATTCCGAAATATGTTTTCTTTTGTTTTTACTGGATCTTCATCCATTAACACGTTTGCTGTTGTAGCAAGACCATTCATTAGCAAATAATCTTTAATCAGACTTTTGGATAAGTTAAGTAGGTACGTGGGGCTTCTTTTGTCTATTTAAAAATAGAATTTATAAAATATTAATAGTGGTATTTAAAACACTACACTTTTTATATTACCAAGTTTAGTTGTACAAGATGGCGAAAACACTGTCAAGCAATCAGGTTTTAAACGCCTTTTACCATCGCTACTAGGAGTATCACGTGACTTATAGGGTATAAAACTGTTATTTATTGAACCTACAAAAATAGTTTTTGTTACTATTTAGTTTGTTTTTCATATTTATCTAAGTCACCTGTTAAGTCAATTGAACTTTTTAAAGGTGTTGAAGAGAGTACAGATTCTTTAGATTCCACTGAAAAACACATAGATCCTCTAGATTCTAGAGAGGAATTTATAAGTCCTTTAGTTTCCAGAGTTTTATCTAAATAACAGACAAATTGAAATTAATTTTACCAATAACTTCAATAAGCCATCATGTTTAAATTTAAATGCCTTTACCATTGTTACTATGAGGATTACACGACTCATAGGGTATAACACTGCTGACATTAAATATGTCATTTACTAAACCTACAAATATTAGACAGAAATAGATTTTGTTACTATTAAATTAGTTTAATTTTCATATTTTGCAAATTCACCTGTTAAGTCAATTGAATTTTTCAGAACTGGTGAAGAAATTACTATTCCACTAAATTCCATTGAAGAATTTATAGTTTCTATAGGTTCCAGAGTTTTATCTAAATAAGAGTCAGGTTGAAATGAAAAATAATATTTAAGTTTCTTTATTATTATTCTTTATGTAGCTTTTAAAAATACCAGTTAAATTGACAATAGATGAAACGTGATCTAAGATTGGAATGTCATCTTGAATTATTGGCCCTTTAAATAGGTAAATAAAGCATTTAAATAATACATATATATATACAGATAAAAATTAATTTTATAATTTACTGTTTAAAGACAATTCCTCAGTTTTCAAGGTTGGAGTTGCATTCCAAACTAACTTATTTGGTTTACATTTATTCATGAAGCACTCAGCTTCAAAATGTGCCGCACAAACAGTGTAGGACTTGTAGAGTAAATCCGAAGATTTTGTTTCTAAGTCCCTGCGACCTGAATTGGAAACCCAAAGTTTACTCCTAAAAATTTGCAAGATAAATATTAGTTTGAATCATACCCCAACAAAGATATATTATACTAAACAGGTAACAGGCCTACCTTTGTTCATCTTTAGGAAATCTAAAAAAATATATTTCTTTCGTTATCTTCCTTTCGTTATAACAATTAACAAAAGAACAGAATGAGCTGCTTTTGGCTTTTAATTTTATTTTTTTATCCATTGGAAATAAAAATTATTTAAACAAATGATAAAAAAACATGATTGAAAAAAATATAAACACGTGGCTCCCACGGTGCGGTTTTTATCAGAAAATAATGACCGCCAGATCCAACGACGCGAGTTCTTTATGAAAAGTTACTCCCGCCGACACTCGATGGCGCTGATGTTCGGAAAAAAATCGTCAACCAAAGCTCCGAAGCACAAACCAGTCTATGTAAGAATTTATATAGTCTTTGGACCAAATGGTCCGATTTGTTTAAATAGCCCAACTGTGCGGGTGTAGGAAACGTGCGCCTAAGTATTTTTTGTAGTGTAACAATGTGCGTTACCAGTATTAAATCAAGTTCGTTATGTTTTTAAATTTGAGTTTCATCCAATTATTTATTTATCTGCGACATATTACGTGCTAGGTCCCATACAATTTAAGTGCTTTTAAGTCGGTGTTTCAGTCCACCGGTTTAAATACGATTAAAATTAAGCTCTCCCAAAGCTATTCGCGCTGATATTAATACGCAATATTATTGGTGCCGAAACCCGGGACATCTCGCGATAAATAGTTAAAATGGCGGCCGTTCTAAAGCTTTTGGTTAAACAACGAAAAACCGTTTGAGGCCGTGTGACGCGACAGTGCGGCCTCATAGAAAAGGAGCTCGAAAAAGCTGCGGTTATTTCCGAAATTGTAGGGGTAAGTATAACCCAGCAGTATGTGATCAAAATATAGAAAAAACCCCAGACTACAATAATTCAGTTCCGAGCGATAATTCGCAAGTGCCGCAGAAAGGTCAAGGTCACGCTTAAAAATATAAACATGGGAGAAGAAGTAGAGATTCTAGCCTTGGAAACCCCCGCTATCAACGGGGCAGTATTTGCAGTCCTCGGAGAAAATGTACAGTCAGAAATGAGAAATAGAAACTTAGATTTGTCAGACTTAGTGGGTCAAAATTGCGGGGGGAAAACTACCCTATTGAAATTTTAATTGGGGCTGATTATTTTTGGAGAGTAGCAAACGGTCAAGTTGAAAGACTTTCTCCAGATTTAATGGCCATCAACACCGTTTTGGGTTGGACAGTACAAGGGAAATCTGAAGGAGAAGGATCATCTATAGGAGTAAACTCAATCGCAGTGATCCCAGTCGGAAGAAAAATTAGTATCCGATCAGTTGCGCGCCTTCTGGGATTTGGAGTCAATAGGGATTCATGATAGCGTAGACACGAAAACTAGCTATTTAGAAACTGTTTTAAGTGATTTTGAGAAGAATATTAGATTTGAAAAGGGGCGCTACGTTGTACCGTTAACCTGGAAGCCTAATCGCAATTTGATGGGAGACAACTTAGAAGTAGCGAAGAAGCGAACAATTAACTTGTTACGAAACTTAGAATCAAAACCCCTAGAATTGATCAAGTATGACGAGATTATACGAGAACAAATTAAATCGGGAATTGTGGAAATGGTTGATGATCGAGAGAATCCGAAGCCCACCGGCCACTATTATTTTCCCCACAGAGGCGTTACGCGCGAAAATAGCGAAACTACAACCCTAAGAATTGTTTACGACGGCTCCTCTCTCAAGAGGGGTTTCCTTTCCCTTAATGCTTGTCTAGAGGTGGGGCCCAACTTCCTCCCTTTAGTTTTCGAAATGTTGGCGCGCTTTCTTTAACACCGAGTCGCTTACACCGGCGACGTGGAAAAGGCTTTCCATCAAATTAGCGTGGCAGAGTCAGATAGGGATGCCTTAAGATTCTTTGGGATTAAGGGTTTATCCGGTACGGATAGAAAGGAATTAGTGGTTTACAGGTTTGCGAGGGTTCCTTTCGGCTGCACGGCCAGGCCTTTCTTACTGTCGGCCACAATCAAATATCATGCCAAAAATTACGTTGAAAAATCCCCCAAAGCTAGCGCAGTGTTGGATAACGACCTTTATGTCGATGATTTAATTTCAGGGGAAAAAGAGGTTAGTGAAGTCGATCAAATGATCAGTCAAACGTCAAATATTTTAGCGGAAGCGGGGATGAAATTGAGAAAGTTTCACAGTAACTAGCGAAATAAGGGAAAAGTGGGGGGAGAAACCCAAGGTAGAAAGTAATGTAGCGAGCCAAATCAGCCCCATCATAAATACAAAAGTTTTAGGCATATCGTGGAATGAGGAGTGGGATACTTTCAGTTTTGACGTCCGTGAAATCCTGAAATTGTTAGGGCAAAAGGAAAATACCAAACGTTCGGTTTTAAAAATCGTGGCCAAAGTTTTCGACCCCCTGGGTCTATTGTCCCCTTTCACGATGCGTGCTAAGATAATTTTCCAGGAGATGTGGAGTAGGGGGCTGAAATGGGATTCCCTCATACCAGACGACTTGTCCCAGAAATTTGACGCGTGGTGCGAGGAGCTCCCCCACCTGACGACAATAGAAATTCCTCGCTACTATTTCGCAACTGAGCCAACAAAAATAGAACCCGAAATAGAAGTCCACTGTTTTGTTGATGCGAGTAAAGGCGCCTACGCAGCCGTTGTTTACGTAAAGGGCATCTATCCGAATGGCCAGGTGATCACCTCTATGGTGGCATCAAAAACTAGAGTCGCCCCTTTGCAAACCTTAACATGACCTCGATTGGAGCTAATGGGCGGAGTTGTAGGTGCGAGGCTTATTTCTAATGTAGTGGAAACGTTAGTGTACTCTCCGCGAGCGGTTCGAATGTGGACCGACTCGACAATAGTGTTGCACTGGGTTCGAGACAACGCGGCACGTTGGAAACCCTTCGTTTCGAACAGGGTGAAAGAAATACAAAAGTTGACAGACCCCTCTTCTTGGGAACATGTTGTCGGAGTTGAAAACCTGGCTGATTTGCCATCGCGCGGCGTAACGATTGAAGAACTTAAGACCTCTAAACTGTGGCTTTTCGGACCTCCTTGGTTATCCGAAAATAATAGAATAATTAAGTTAAATTCAGCATCGATTTCCGAGGAAAATCCTACTATCCAAATTGAAAAGAAAAGTGCATTACGAAGCTAGCCTGGCTATTGTCGCTGAAACGGAAAATAAAAACCCCCTATTCGCCCTATCGAAATATAGTTCCGTCAATATGGTTTATAGGCTTACTGCTTGGGTTAGACGCTTCGTAAAAAATTGTAGAAATTCAGCTAAGAAAATTGATAGAATTATCGGTTCTTTATCAGTGGATGAAATAAACGACGCTGAAAAACAATGGGTCAAACATGCGCAGGAAGAAAATTATTCCGTCGAAATTAATGGCTTGAATATTGTCGTTGTCACCTTTTATTGACGAAGATGGTCTATTGCGTTTAGGCGGACGTCTAGACGCCGCGGATATTAGTTACCAGGAGAAGCATCCCTGGATCTTGTCGCGTAACAATAGGTTAACAGAATAAATTGTAGATGACAGTCATATGTTCTAGTTGAAATTAGAGAAAAATTTTGGTTGAATAAAATTAGGAGATTAATTAAAAGAGAAGTACGAGGCTGCCCTAAGTGTGTAAGATTCAGAGCGAAGGCACCGGTAGCGGTCATGGCACCCCTGCCGGAGGCCCGAATTACTCCATCGCCCCCATTTTCGGTTTGCGGCATCGACTTTGTCGGTCCGTTATACGACACAAACGGTGAAAAATGTTATATCGCGCTCTACACGTGCGCGGTTACGCGTGCCATACATTTGGAACTAGTGTCAGATCTATCAACTGATAAATTTTTGTTATCTTTTCGGAGATTTTGCGCGAGACGTGGAATTTGTAACATTGTGTACAGTGACAATGCAAAGACATTTAAAAAAGCAGAGTCGGACTTGAATGAACTTTGAAAAAATCTAAGGCATCCGGAAGTTACGAATTATTTCGGGTCCCTCCGAATACAGTGGCGCTATATAGCGGACAGGGCGGCTTGGTGGGGAGGGTTTTGGGAGAGGATGGTCCGTTCAGTCAAATCATCCCTCCGCAAAACTCGCGGAAAGGCTCTACCTTATTAATTGAAATTGAGGCCACTTTAAATTCTCGGCCAATCAGTTACGTATACGAATTGGCCGGAGAGCCGGCTCCCTTGAGCCCCGCTCATTTTTTAATCGGCCGACGCTTAACCTCGTTGCCATCCCGAGTGTATACAAATAATGAAGTGTTAAACCAACCTCAACAAGAATTAACTAGACGGTTAAAATACCGACAAACTTTGTTATACCGCTTTTGGTCAAGATGGAAAAACAATTATTTGTTAGAATTGAGATCGGCACAACATAAGCCTAATTGTACCCCTACCGAAGCTTTAAAGATTGGTGACGTAGTTGTAATCGAAGAAAGTAAACTCCCACGCCTAATGTGGAGAATGGCGGTTGTGGAAGACGTAGTAGAGAGTAGGCTAGATAAAGTGCTACGATCATGTATGGTTCGCTTTCCAAATGGAAATCGTCTGAGACGACCCATCCAAATGCTATATCCCCTTGAAAGTTAAACGTTTTGAACGCTGTTCAAAAGGGGGAGGATGTTAAAAATCGAATTGTATGTAATTAAAAGTTAATCAGTTGTATATATTAAATAATTTGGGTTTTGGGTTTCAGTGTATTAAATTCAAATTATTTTATTTGTTTTTAGAGTCATATTAAGATATTTGAGGGCCAAGTCTTCTTGCGACTTATAGCCCTCAGTTACAACATATTGGTACAAGAGAAAAAACTCGGGTAATAATAAAACAAAAAATAATTAAAAATACAACAGAAAAAATTTATAAACAAGTGTAAAGATTATGAAATAATTAAAATAACATTTTTAGCAGAAAAAAAATTGTAACAAAGAGTCGTTATTAAATGTTATTACTAATATAAGAAAAGACAGTTACAGTTAAAATTGAAAATAAGTGAACTGAGTGTTAATTGTATTTTTGTATATTTGCTCAACGAGGGCGCATTCGGAACTTACGCTGGGGAAAATTCGCGTAAAGCCAGTGACGTCATAATTGGGTTCCAGCAACTCGAGCTGACGGGCGATAAAGATGGCTTATATTTATTTTAGAGCTGTCTGTCTTTAGAGAATTTATAGACCCATAATATAAATGAGTTATTTCAAGATTCCACATTTTTAAACTTTAATTAATAAAATATGAGAGATATATTTTTGAAACAAAATAATATAGATAACTTTTATCTATTAATTAATTTTCTTAGGTGATGTAGTTTATGTAAAATATCAACATGAATCTTGGCACAATATAGTTTTAATGTCAAGTTTCATTGATACTTAGAAAAAGTAACAAACATTTCAAAAGTCAGATCTTTGAGATCATTATTAGAAAAATATAACATTTTAAATCCGAACTATTTGCACTATTATAAATTCCTGTGTTATAACAAGAGAAATGAAGTTTAATATTAAAAATTTTACCAGTAGTTTTGATTTTGAAATCACATTATCAAATTATACATTCAAAAAGCCTTTACACATATTAAAATTATAAATTCCTAATCTACTTTAACAAAAGATATATCATATCATATTAAGTTTAATACTATTAATGTTACGAATAATCATGACTTTGAGATAAATTTGGGCTGGAATTGGTACTTCGAGAAGATCTAATATTTGAGGAACTTAAGTTTTGACAGTCGTACAAGGAGATAACACCAGAATCTTCCATATCATTTGACTGCGATTGGTTGCTTTATGGAACGTTACTGTTTTCTGCATTTGTTGAGCTGGTTTTTTTGGGTGGCTACTTAAAAGGTGAAAGACTTTTTGGAGACCGAGACTCGTTTATCATTAATCTTGATTTTACTTTTAACTTAAGGGAGAAGTTATCTTTGGTTTGTCACTTAAGTATGTCCAAGGAAGAATGTATTATTTTCTCAATTAGAGTTTCTCTAATTTGTGAGCAATTAGATTTGATTGGTGTCAAAATATTTGGGTTTTTATCACAGATTATAATTTCCTAGCATTAGAGCTGGAATTGATTTTTTTTGGGAACATTTCTGGTTTTAAATCTAAAATAAAAGCATCTACTTTAAAATGGCAAGAACAAATTCTTGCATTTTTAAGGTTAATCTTGTTCAGCTCTGACTTTATTTTTTCGGTATGATTTTACTATGAGTGTCGCCCCCCCTAGATGGCGTTTTTGTTTCTCTATTTCCTGTAAAATGAAAATTCAGGGTACAAACGGGTACTTGACGAGAGTACCAATATTTTAGACTTGATTTTGTTAATATTTATATTATTAGTACCTCAATAATTTGGCTTTTGGCGTTTTGAGCACGTGATGCACGTGCAATTGCTTGATCATTTGCTAGATTTTAGGCCAAAGTAGACGAATATTGGGAGATATCGTTGGTCTCATTGGTTTTTGACCTACAAAATCGATTTCGACTATGGTGCCTTATCGTTCTAAGGCTTGTTCTGCGGAAATTAACAATCGCTGGGCAAAATCCAACATTAACTCAACCAAGGATAGTAAATTTGTGCCACAATACCTATCTGAGTATTGTTACTTGTCCATGTTTGTCAAAAACCAAGATTGCAAATGGCTTCCAGTTGGAGATATTTTCGCCAATATCATAAAATATTTGTAGATAAATTTTGTTCTCAAATATGATATAAGTATATTAATTTAAAATAATGTTTTCAAATGTTCCCCTCATCGCCACCAGTCAGTGCCGCGCACTCGCTTCGCTCGAGCGCTGGGGGCGCGCGGCTCCACCCCAACCCAACTCAACCAGCTAATATCTACCAAATATTAATCTGATATAAACTTAATTTGGAGAAATAATCTTTAACAAAACTGCTGTGGAGGCGTTCTGCAACGTGACAAATACTACATTTACCGCTGAGCAGAACAGCCGTCGCAGCGCTCGAGAGCATAACAGATCCAACATGTCCTCTTGGCCGAGGCTAGAGACGGTGTAGAGTTTCGTGGGATAATGTGTTATATATAAAAGAGAACAAGCCGCAGAACGATAAAGCACCATAGTCGAAATCGATTTTGTAGGTCAAAAACCTATGAAACTTACGATATATCCCAATATTCGTCTACTTTGGTCTAAAATCTAAACAAAGCTAAAAAAACACATGAAAAATCCGTCTAAATTTTAAACACTCTATAATATAATAAAATAAAATCATTAGATTTGTCTACATATAATAATTGTATCTTCGTGTACCCTACGGAATATTAAATGTATTAATATGACCAAATTGCGCCCTCTACTGGTGTTAACACTCATAGTAAGATTACACCGCCGTCAATTCGCCGAAATCATTTTCAACGAAAAATATTTTTCGGATACCGTAGGACTCAATAAGACGAAATAACGGTTAGACTATACTAAAAAACCTAAAATAAAAACAGATGGCGTGAAAATACAATAGAATTTCTCTGCTTTGGGACGCACGCATTTTAAAAAAACACAAAATTTTTCGCCAGTTCTCGAAATAGAAGGTCTTATAAAAAAGGGGTCAATTGGTTTTCCCGATATATTTATATTCTCTCAAGGTAGAACTGATTGATTTTTAACTATTTTAATCTATATTACTAGGCATATTGAAAGAACCAATAATTGGCCGGTGAGCTCCAATACGAGCCGAGCGAAATTGATTTTAATTACGGAAAAAGTTCTCGAAATATAAAGTCTTATAAAATCGGGGTCAATTGGTTTTGCCGATATATTTATATTCACGCAAGGTAGAACTGATTGGTTTTTAACTATTTTAATCTACATTACTAGGCCTATTGAAAGAAACAATAATTGGCCGGTGAGCTCGGATACGAGCCGAGCGAAATTGATTTTAATTACAAAAAAAGTTCTCAAAATAGAAGGTTTTATAAAATCGGGGTCAATTGGTTTTGCCGATATATTTATATTCTCGCAAGGTAGAACTGATTGGTTTTTAACTATTTTAATCTACATTACTAGGCATATTAAAGGACCAATAATTGGCCGGTGAGCTCCGATACGAGCCGAGCGAAATTGATTTTAATTACGGAAAAAGATATCGAAATTGAAGGTTTTATAAAATCGGAGACAATTGGTTTTGCCGATATATTTATATTCTCGCAAGGTAGAACTGATTGGTTTTTAATTATGTTAATCTGCATTACTAGGCCTATCGAAAGAACCAATAAGTGGCCGGTGAGCTCCAATACGAGCCGAGCGAAATTGATTTTAATTACGGAAAAAGTTCTCGAAATAGAAAGTCTTATAAAATCGGGGTCAATTGGTTTTGCCGATATATTTATATTATCGCAATGTAGAACTGATTGGTTTTTAATTATGTTAATCTGCATTACTAGGCCTATCGAAAGAACCAATAACTGGCCGGTGAGCTCCGACACGAGCCGAATGAAATTGATTTTAATTACGGAAAAAGTTCTCGAAATAGAAAGTCTTATAAAATCGGGGTCAACTGGTTTTGCCGATATATTTATATTCTCGCAAGGTAGAACTGATAAGTTTTTAACTATGTTAATCTGCATTACTTGGCCTATCGAAAGAACCAATAATTGGCCGGTGAGCTCCGATACGAGCCGAGCGAAATTGATTTTAATTACGGAAAAAGTTCTCGAAATAAAAAGTCTTATAAAATCGGGGTCAATTGGTTTTCCCGATATATTTATATTCTCGCAAGGTAGAACTGATTGGTTTTTAACTATTTTAATCTACATTACTAGGCATATTGAAAGAACCAATAATTGGCCGGTGAGCTCCGATACGAGCCGAGCGAAATTGATTTTAATTACGGAAAATGTTCTCGAAATAGAAAGTCTTATAAAATCGGGGTCAATTGGAATTCCCGATATATTTATATTATCGCAAGGTAGAACTGATTGGTTTTTAATAATGTTAATCTGCATTATTAGGCCTATCGAAAGAATCAATTATTCGCCGGTGAGCTCAGATACGAGCCGAGCGAAATTGGTTTTAAATTACGGAAAAAGTTCTCGAAATTGAAAGTCTTATAAAATCGGGGTCAATTGGTTTTCCCGATATATTTATATTATCGCAAGGTAGAACTGATTGGTTTTTAACTAATTTAATCTACATTACTAGGCATATTGAAAGAACCAATAATTGGTCGGTGAGCTCCGATACCAGCCGAGCGAAATTGATTTTAATTACGGAAACAATTATCGAAATAGAAGGTCTTATAAAATCGGAGACAATTGGTTTTGCCGATATATTTATATTCTCGCAAGGTAGAACTGATTGGTTTTTAATTATGTTAATCTGCATTACTAGGCCTATCGAAAGAACCAATAAGTGGCCGGTGAGCTCCAATACGAGCCGAGCGAAATTGATTTTAATTACGGAAAAAGTTCTCGAAATAGAAAGTCTTATAAAATCGGGGTCAATTGGTTTTGCCGATATATTTATATTATCGCAATGTAGAACTGATTGGTTTTTAATTATGTTAATCTGCATTACTAGGCCTATCGAAAGAACCAATAACTGGCCGGTGAGCTCCGACACGAGCCGAATGAAATTGATTTTAATTACGGAAAAAGTTCTTGAAATAGAAAGTCTTATAAAATCGGGGTCAACTGGTTTTGCCGATATATTTATATTCTCGCAAGGTAGAACTGATTAGTTTTTAACTATGTTAATCTGCATTACTTGGCCTATCGAAAGAACCAATAATTGGCCGGTGAGCTCCGATACGAGCCGAGCGAAATTGATTTTAATTACGGAAAAAGTTCTCGAAATAAAAAGTCTTATAAAATCGGGGTCAATTGGTTTTCCCGATATATTTATATTCTCGCAAGGTAGAACTGATTGGTTTTTAACTATTTTAATCTACAATACTAGGCATATTGAAAGAACCAATAATTGGCCGGTGAGCTCCGATACGAGCCGAGCGAAATTGATTTTAATTACGGAAAATGTTCTCGAAATAGAAAGTCTTATAAAATCGGGGTCAATTGGAATTCCCGATATATTTATATTCTCGCAAGGTAGAACTGATTGGTTTTTAATAATGTTAATCTGCATTATTAGGCCTATCGAAAGAATCAATTATTCGCCGGTGAGCTCCGATACGAGCCGAGCGAAATTGGTTTTAAATTACGGAAAAAGTTCTCGAAATTGAAAGTCTTATAAAATCGGGGTCAATTGGTTTTCCCGATATATTTATATTATCGCAAGGTAGAACTGATTGGTTTTTAACTAATTTAATCTACATTACTAGGCATATTGAAAGAACCAATAATTGGCCGGTGAGCTCCGATACCAGCCGAGCGAAATTGATTTTAATTACGGAAACAATTATCGAAATAGAAGGTCTTATAAAATCGGGGTCAATTGGTTTTCCCGATATATTTATATTATCGCAATGTAGAACTGATTGGTTTTTAATTATGTTAATCTGCATTACTAGGCCTATCGAAAGAACCAATAACTGGCCGGTGAGCTCCGACACGAGCCGAATGAAATTGATTTTAATTACGGAAAAAGTTCTTGAAATAGAAAGTCTTATAAAATCGGGGTCAACTGGTTTTGCCGATATATTTATATTCTCGCAAGGTAGAACTGATTAGTTTTTAACTATGTTAATCTGCATTACTTGGCCTATCGAAAGAACCAATAATTGGCCGGTGAGCTCCGATACGAGCCGAGCGAAATTGATTTTAATTACGGAAAAAGTTCTCGAAATAAAAAGTCTTATAAAATCGGGGTCAATTGGTTTTCCCGATATATTTATATTCTCGCAAGGTAGAACTGATTGGTTTTTAACTATTTTAATCTACAATACTAGGCATATTGAAAGAACCAATAATTGGCCGGTGAGCTCCGATACGAGCCGAGCGAAATTGATTTTAATTACGGAAAATGTTCTCGAAATAGAAAGTCTTATAAAATCGGGGTCAATTGGAATTCCCGATATATTTATATTCTCGCAAGGTAGAACTGATTGGTTTTTAATAATGTTAATCTGCATTATTAGGCCTATCGAAAGAATCAATTATTCGCCGGTGAGCTCCGATACGAGCCGAGCGAAATTGGTTTTAAATTACGGAAAAAGTTCTCGAAATTGAAAGTCTTATAAAATCGGGGTCAATTGGTTTTCCCGATATATTTATATTATCGCAAGGTAGAACTGATTGGTTTTTAACTAATTTAATCTACATTACTAGGCATATTGAAAGAACCAATAATTGGCCGGTGAGCTCCGATACCAGCCGAGCGAAATTGATTTTAATTACGGAAACAATTATCGAAATAGAAGGTCTTATAAAATCGGGGTCAATTGGTTTTCCCGATATATTTATATTCTCGCAAGGTAGAACTGATTGGTTTTTAATTATGTTAATCTGCATTACTAGGCCTATCGAAAGAACCAATAATTGGCCGGTGAGCTCCAATACGAGCCGAGCGAAATTGATTTTAATTACGGAAAAAGTTATCGAAATAGAAAGTCTTATAAAATCGGGGTCAATTGGTTTTGCCGATATATTTATATTCTCGCAAGGTAGAACTGATTTGTTTTTAATTATGTTAATCTGCATTACTAGGCATATTGAAAGAACCAATAATTGGCCGGTGAGCTCCAATACGAGCCGAGCGAAATTGATTTTAATTACGGAAAAAGTTCTAGAAATAGAAGGTCTTATAAAATCGGAGACAATTTGTTTTGCCGATATATTTATATTCTCGCAAGGTAGAACTGATTGATTTTTAACTATTTTAATCTATATTACTAGGCATATTGAAAGAACCAATAATTGGCCGGTGAGCTCCGATACGAGCCGAGCGAAATTGATTTTAATTACGGAAAAAGTTCTCGAAATATAAAGTCTTATAAAATCGGGGTCAATTGGTTTTCCCGATATATTTATATTCTCGCAAGGTAGAACTGATTGGTTTTTAATTATGTTAATCTGCATTATTAATCCTATCGAAAGAACCAATAATTGGCCGGTGAGCTCCGATACGAGCCGAGCGAAATTGGTTTTAAATTACATAAAGGTTCTCGAAATAGAAAGTCTTAAAAAATCGGGGTCAATTGGTTTTCCCGATATATTTATATTTTCGCAAGGTAGAACTGATTGGTTTTTAACTAGGTTAATCTACATTACTAGGCCTATTGAAAGAACCAATAACTGGCCGGTGAGCTCCAATACGAGCCGAGCGAAATTGATTTTAATTACGGAAAAAGTTCTCGAAATAGAAAGCCTTATAAAATCGGGGACAATTGGTTTTGCCGATATATTTATATTCTCGCAAGGTAGAACTGATTGGTTTTTATTTATGTTAATCTGCATTACTAGGCATATTGAAAGAACCAATAATTGGCCGGTGAGCTCCGAAACGAGCCGAGCAAAATGGATTTTAATTACGGAAACAATTATCGAAATAGAAAGTCTTAAAAAAAAGGGGTCAATTGGTTTTCCCGATATATTTATATTTTCGCAAGGTAGAACTGATTGGTTTTTAACTAGGTTAATCTACATTACTAGGCCTATTGAAAGAACCAATAACTGGCCGGTGAGCTCCAATACGAGCCAAGCGAAATTGATTTTAATTACGGAAAAAGTTCTCGAAATAGAAAGCCTTATAAAATCGGGGACAATTGGTTTTGCCGATATATTTATATTCTCGCAAGGTAGAACTGATTGGTTTTTAATTATGTTAATCTGCATTACTAGGCCTATCGAAAGAACCAATAAGTGGCCGGTGAGCTCCAATACGAGCCGAGCGAAATTGATTTTAATTACGGAAAAAGTTCTCGAAATAGAAAGTCTTATAAAATCGGGGTCAATTGGTTTTCCCGATATATTTATATTCTCGCAAGGTAGAACTGATTGGTTTTTAACTATTTTAATCTACATTACTAGGCATATTGAAAGATTCAATAATTGGCCGGTGAGCTCCGATACGAGCCGAGCGAAATTGATTTTAATTACGGAAAAAGTTCTCGAAATAGAAGGTTTTATAAAATCGGAGAGAATTGGTTTTGCCGATATAGTTATATTCTCGCAAGGTAGAACTGATTGGTTTTTAACTATGTTAATCTACATTACCAGGCCTATTGAAAGAACAAATAACTGGCCGGTGAGTTCCGACACGAGCCGAGCGAAATTGATTTTAATTACGGAAAAAGTTCTCGAAATAGAAAGTCTTATAAAATCGGGGTCAATTGGTTTTCCCGATATATTTATATTCTCGCAAGGTAGAACTGATTTGTTTTTAATTATGTTAATCTGCATTACTAGGCATATTGAAAGAACCAATAATTGGCCGGTGAGCTCCAATCCGAGCCGAGCGAAATGGATTTTAATTACGGAAAAAGTTCTAGAAATAGAAGGTCTTATAAAATCGGAGACAATTTGTTTTGCCGATATATTTATATTCTCGCAAGGTAGAACTGATTGTTTTTTAATTATTTTAATCTGAATAACTAGGCCTATCGAAAGAACCAATAATTGGCCGGTGAGCTCCAATACGAGCCGAGCGAAATTGATTTTAATTACGGAAAAAGTTCTCGAAATAGAAAGTCTTATAAAATCGGGGTCAATTGGTTTTCCCGATATATTTATATTCTCGCAAGGTAGAACTGATTGATTTTTAACTATTTTAATCTATATTACTAGGCATATTGAAAGAACCAATAATTGGCCGGTGAGCTCCGATACGAGCCGAGCGAAATTGATTTTAATTACGGAAAAAGTTCTCGAAATAGAAAGTCTTATAAAATCGGGGTCAATTGGTTTTCCCGATATATTTATATTCTCGCAAGGTAGAACTGATTGATTTTTAACTATTTTAATCTATATTACTAGGCATATTGAAAGAACCAATAATTGGCCGGTGAGCTCCGATACGAGCCGAGCGAAATTGGTTTTAAATTACGGTAAAAGTTCTCGAAATAGAAAGTCTTATAAAATCGGGGTCAATTGGTTTTCCCGATATATTTATATTCTCGCAAGGTAGAACTGATTGGTTTTTAACTAATTTAATCTACATTACTAGGCATATTGAAAGAACCAATAATTGGCCGGTGAGCTCCGATACGAGCCGAGCAAAATTGATTTTAATTACGGAAACAATTATCGAAATAGAAGGTCTTATAAAATCGGGGTCAATTGGAATTCCCGATATATTTATATTCTCGCAAGGTAGAACTGATTGGTTTTTAATTATTTAAATCTGAATAACTAGGCCTATCGAAAGAACCAATAATTGGCCGGTGAGCTCCAATACGAGCCGAGCGAAATTGATTTTAATTACGGAAAAAGTTCTCGAAATAGAAAGTCTTATAAAATCGGGGTCAATTGGTTTTCCCGATATATTTATATTCTCGCAAGGTAGAACTGATTGATTTTTAACTATTTTTATCTATATTACTAGGCATATTGAAAGAACCAATAATTGGCCGGTGAGCTCCGATACGAGCCGAGCGAAATTGATTTTAATTACGGAAAAAGTTCTCGAAATATAAAGTCTTATAAAATCGGGGTCAATTGGTTTTCCCGATATATTTATATTCTCGCAAGGTAGAACTGATTGGTTTTCAATTATGTTAATCTGCATTATTAATCCTATCGAAAGAACCAATAATTGGCCGGTGAGCTCCGATACGAGCCGAGCGAAATTGGTTTTAAATTACGGAAAAAGTTCTCGAAATAGAAAGTCTTATAAAATCGGGGTCAATTGGTTTTCCCGATATATTTATATTCTCGCAAGGTAGAACTGATTGGTTTTTAACTAATTTAATCTACATTACTAGGCATATTGAAAGAACCAATAATGGGCCGGTGAGCTTCGATACGAGCCGAGCAAAATTGATTTTAATTACGGAAACAATTATCGAAATAGAAGGTCTTATAAAATCGGGGTCAATTGGAATTCCCGATATATTTATATTCTCGCAAGGTAGAACTGATTGGTTTTTAATTATTTAAATCTGAATAACTAGGCCTATCGAAAGAACCAATAATTGGCCGGTGAGCTCCAATACGAGCCGAGCGAAATTGATTTTAATTACGGAAAAAGTTCTCGAAATAGAAAGTCTTATAAAATCGGGGTCAATTGGTTTTCCCGATATATTTATATTCTCGCAAGGTAGAACTGATTGATTTTTAACTATTTTAATCTATATTACTAGGCATATTGAAAGAACCAATAATTGGCCGGTGAGCTCCGATACGAGCCGAGCGAAATTGATTTTAATTACGGAAAAAGTTCTCGAAATATAAAGTCTTATAAAATCGGGGTCAATTGGTTTTTCCGATATATTTATATTCTCGCAAGGTAGAACTGATTGGCTTTTAATTATGTTAATCTGCATTATTATTCCTATCGAAAGAACCAATAATTAACCGGTGAGCTCCGATACGAGCCGAGCGAAATTGGTTTTAAATTACGGAAAAAGTTCTCGAAATAGAAAGTCTTATAAAATCGGGGTCAATTGGTTTTCCCGATATATTTATATTCTCGCAAGGTAGAACTGATTGGTTTTTAACTAATTTAATCTACATTACTAGGCATATTGAAAGAACCAATAATTGGCCATTGAGCTCCGATATGAGCCGAGCAAAATTGATTTTAATTACGGAAACAATTATCGAAATAGAAGGTCTTATAAAATCGGAGACAATTGGTTTTGCCGATATAGTTATATTCTCGCAAGGTAGAACTGATTGGTTTTTAACTATGTTAATATACATTACCAGGCCTATTGAAAGAACAAATAACTGGCCGGTGAGTTCCGACACGAGCCGAGCGAAATTGATTTTAATTACGGAAAAAGTTCTCGAAATAGAAAGTCTTATAAAATCGGGGTCAACTGGTTTTGCCGATATATTTATATTCTCGCAAGGTAGAACTGATTAGGTTTTAACTATGTTAATCTGCATTACTTGGCCTATCGAAAGAACCAATAATTGGCCGGTGAGCTCCGATACGAGCCGAGCGAAATTGATTTTAATTACGGAAATAGTTCTCGAAATAGAAAGTCTTAAAAAATCGGGGTCAATTGGTTTTCCCGATATATTTATATTTTCGCAAGGTAGAACTGATTGGTTTTTAACTCGGTTAATCTACATTACTAGGCCTATTGAAAGAACCAATAACTGGCCGGTGAGCTCCGATACGAGCCGAGCGAAATTGATTTTAATTACGGAAAAAGTTCTCGAAATAGAAGGTTTTATAAAATCGGAGACAATTGGTTTTGCCGATATAGTTATATTCTCGCAAGGTAGAACTGATTGGTTTTTAACTATGTTAATATACATTACCAGGCCTATTGAAAGAACAAATAACTGGCCGGTGAGTTCCGACACGAGCCGAGCGAAATTGATTTTAATTACGGAAAAAGTTCTCGAAATAGAAAGTCTTATAAAATCGGGGTCAACTGGTTTTGCCGATATATTTATATTCTCGCAAGGTAGAACTGATTAGGTTTTAACTATGTTAATCTGCATTACTTGGCCTATCGAAAGAACCAATAATTGGCCGGTGAGCTCCGATACGAGCCGAGCGAAATTGATTTTAATTACGGAAATAGTTCTCGAAATAGAAAGTCTTAAAAAATCGGGGTCAATTGGTTTTCCCGATATATTTATATTTTCGCAAGGTAGAACTGATTGGTTTTTAACTAGGTTAATCAACATTACTAGGCCTATTGAAAGAACCAATAACTGGCCGGTGAGCTCCAATACGAGCCGAGCGAAATTGATTTTAATTACGGAAAAAGTTTTCGAAATAGAAAGCCTTATAAAATCGGGGACAATTGGTTTTGCCGATATATTTATATTCTCGCAAGGTAGAACTGATTGGTTTTTAATTATGTTAATCTGCATTACTAGGCCTATCGAAAGAACCAATAATTGGCCGGTAAGCTCCAATACGAGCCGAGCGAAATTGATTTTAATTACGGAAAAAGTTCTCGAAATAGAAAGTCTTATAAAATCGGGGTCAATTGGTTTTCCCGATATATTTATATTCTCGCAAGGTAGAACTGATTGGTTTTTAACTATTTTAATCTACATTACTAGGCATATTGAAAGATTCAATAATTGGCCGGTGAGCTCCGATACGAGCCGAGCGAAATTGATTTTAATTACGGAAAAAGTTCTCGAAATAGAAGGTTTTATAAAATCGGAGACAATTGGTTTTGCCGATATAGTTATATTCTCGCAAGGTAGAACTGATTGGTTTTTAACTATGTTAATCTACATTACCAGGCCTATTGAAAGAACAAATAACTGGCCGGTGAGTTCCGACACGAGCCGAGCGAAATTGATTTTAATTACGGAAAAAGTTCTCGAAATAGAAAGTCTTATAAAATCGGGGTCAATTGGTTTTCCCGATATATTTATATTCTCGCAAGGTAGAACTGATTTGTTTTTAATTATGTTAATCTGCATTACTAGGCATATTGAAAGAACCAATAATTGGCCGGTGAGCTCCAATACGAGCCGAGCGAAATGGATTTTAATTACGGAAAAAGTTCTAGAAATAGAAGGTCTTATAAAATCGGAGACAATTTGTTTTGCCGATATATTTATATTCTCGCAAGGTAGAACTGATTGTTTTTTAATTATTTTAATCTGAATAACTAGGCCTATCGAAAGAACCAATAATTGGCCGGTGAGCTCCAATACGAGCCGAGCGAAATTGATTTTAATTACGGAAAAAGTTCTCGAAATAGAAAGTCTTATAAAATCGGGGTCAATTGGTTTTCCCGATATATTTATATTCTCGCAAGGTAGAACTGATTGATTTTTAACTATTTTAATCTATATTACTAGGCATATTGAAAGAACCAATAATTGGCCGGTGAGCTCCGATACGAGCCGAGCGAAATTGATTTTAATTACGGAAAAAGTTCTCGAAATAGAAAGTCTTATAAAATCGGGGTCAATTGGTTTTCCCGATATATTTATATTCTCGCAAGGTAGAACTGATTGATTTTTAACTATTTTAATCTATATTACTAGGCATATTGAAAGAACCAATAATTGGCCGGTGAGCTCCGATACGAGCCGAGCGAAATTGGTTTTAAATTACGGAAAAAGTTCTCGAAATAGAAAGTCTTATAAAATCGGGGTCAATTGGTTTTCCCGATATATTTATATTCTCGCAAGGTAGAACTGATTGGTTTTTAACTAATTTAATCTACATTACTAGGCATATTGAAAGAACCAATAATTGGCCGGTGAGCTCCGATACGAGCCGAGCAAAATTGATTTTAATTACGGAAACAATTATCGAAATAGAAGGTCTTATAAAATCGGGGTCAATTGGAATTCCCGATATATTTATATTCTCGCAAGGTAGAACTGATTGGTTTTTAATTATTTAAATCTGAATAACTAGGCCTATCGAAAGAACCAATAATTGGCCGGTGAGCTCCAATACGAGCCGAGCGAAATTGATTTTAATTACGGAAAAAGTTCTCGAAATAGAAAGTCTTATAAAATCGGGGTCAATTGGTTTTCCCGATATATTTATATTCTCGCAAGGTAGAACTGATTGATTTTTAACTATTTTTATCTATATTACTAGGCATATTGAAAGAACCAATAATTGGCCGGTGAGCTCCGATACGAGCCGAGCGAAATTGATTTTAATTACGGAAAAAGTTCTCGAAATATAAAGTCTTATAAAATCGGGGTCAATTGGTTTTCCCGATATATTTATATTCTCGCAAGGTAGAACTGATTGGTTTTCAATTATGTTAATCTGCATTATTAATCCTATCGAAAGAACCAATAATTGGCCGGTGAGCTCCGATACGAGCCGAGCGAAATTGGTTTTAAATTACGGAAAAAGTTCTCGAAATAGAAAGTCTTATAAAATCGGGGTCAATTGGTTTTCCCGATATATTTATATTCTCGCAAGGTAGAACTGATTGGTTTTTAACTAATTTAATCTACATTACTAGGCATATTGAAAGAACCAATAATGGGCCGGTGAGCTTCGATACGAGCCGAGCAAAATTGATTTTAATTACGGAAACAATTATCGAAATAGAAGGTCTTATAAAATCGGGGTCAATTGGAATTCCCGATATATTTATATTCTCGCAAGGTAGAACTGATTGGTTTTTAATTATTTAAATCTGAATAACTAGGCCTATCGAAAGAACCAATAATTGGCCGGTGAGCTCCAATACGAGCCGAGCGAAATTGATTTTAATTACGGAAAAAGTTCTCGAAATAGAAAGTCTTATAAAATCGGGGTCAATTGGTTTTCCCGATATATTTATATTCTCGCAAGGTAGAACTGATTGATTTTTAACTATTTTAATCTATATTACTAGGCATATTGAAAGAACCAATAATTGGCCGGTGAGCTCCGATACGAGCCGAGCGAAATTGATTTTAATTACGGAAAAAGTTCTCGAAATATAAAGTCTTATAAAATCGGGGTCAATTGGTTTTTCCGATATATTTATATTCTCGCAAGGTAGAACTGATTGGCTTTTAATTATGTTAATCTGCATTATTATTCCTATCGAAAGAACCAATAATTAACCGGTGAGCTCCGATACGAGCCGAGCGAAATTGGTTTTAAATTACGGAAAAAGTTCTCGAAATAGAAAGTCTTATAAAATCGGGGTCAATTGGTTTTCCCGATATATTTATATTCTCGCAAGGTAGAACTGATTGGTTTTTAACTAATTTAATCTACATTACTAGGCATATTGAAAGAACCAATAATTGGCCATTGAGCTCCGATATGAGCCGAGCAAAATTGATTTTAATTACGGAAACAATTATCGAAATAGAAGGTCTTATAAAATCGGGGTCAATTGGTTTTCCCGATATATTTATATTCTCGCAAGGTAGAACTGATTGGTTTTTAACTATGTTAATCTACATTACTAGGCCTATTGAAAGAACCAATAACTCGCCGGTGAGTTCCGACAAGAGCCGAGCGAAATTGATTTTAATTACGGAAAAAGTTCTCGAAATAGAAAGTCTTATAAAATCGGGGTCAATTGGTTTTCCCGATATATTTATATTCTCGCAAGGTAGAACTGATTTGTTTTTAATTATGTTAATCTGCATTACTAGGCATATTGAAAGAACCAATAATTGGCCGGTGAGCTCCGATACGAGCCGAGCGAAATTGGTTTTAAATTACGGAAAAAGTTCTCGAAATAGAAAGTCTTATAAAATCGGGGTCAATTGGTTTTCCCGATTTATTTATATTCTCGCAAGGTAGAACTGATTGGTTTTTAACTAATTTAATCTACATTACTAGGCATATTGAAAGAACTAATAATTGACCGGTGAGCTCCGATACGAGACGAGCAAAATTGATTTTAATTACGGAAACAATTATCGAAATAGAAGGTCTTATAAAATCGGGGTCAATTGGAATTCCCGATATATTTCTATTCTCGCAAGGTAGAACTGATTGGTTTTTAATTATTTTAATCTGAATAACTAGGCCTATCGAAAGAACCAATAATTGGCCGGTGAGCTCCAATACGAGCCGAGTGAAATTGATTTTAATTACGGAAAAAGTTCTCGAAATAGAAAGTCTTATAAAATCGGGGTCAATTGGTTTTCCCGATATATTTATATTCCCGCAAGGTAGAACTGATTGATTTTTAACTATTTTAATCTATATTACTAGGCATATTGAAAGAACCAATAATTGGCCGGTGAGCTCCGATACGAGCCGAGCGAAATTGATTTTAATTACGGAAAAAGTTCTCGAAATAGAAAGTCTTATAAAATCGGGGTCAACTGGTTTTGCCGATATATTTATATTCTCGCAAGGTAGAACTGATTAATTTTTAACTATGTTAATCTGCATTACTTGGCCTATCGAAAGAACCAATAATTGGCCGGTGAGCTCCGATACGAGCCGAGCGAAATTGATTTTAATTACGGAAATAGTTCTCGAAATAGAAAGTCTTAAAAAATCGGGGTCAATTGGTTTTCCCGATATATTTATATTTTCGCAAGGTAGAACTGATTGGTTTTTATCTAGGTTAATCTACATTACTAGGCCTATTGAAAGAACCAATAACTGGCCGGTGAGCTCCAATACGAGCCGAGCGAAATTGATTTTAATTACGGAAAAATTTCTCGAAATAGAAAGCCTTATAAAATCGGGGACAATTGGTTTTGCCGATATATTTATATTCTCGCAAGGTAGAACTGATTGGTTTTTAATTATGTTAATCTGCATTACTAGGCCTATCGAAAGAACCAATAATTGGCCGGTAAGCTCCAATACGAGCCGAGCGAAATTGATTTTAATTACGGAAAAAGTTCTCAAAATAGAAAGTCTTATAAAATCGGGGTCAATTGGAATTCCCGATATATTTATATTATCGCAAGGTAGAACTGATTGATTTTTAACTATTTTAATCTATATTACTAGGCATATTGAAAGAACCAATAATTGGCCGGTGAGCTCCGATACGAGCCGAGCGAAATTGATTTTAATTACGGAAAAAGTTCTCGAAATAGAAAGTCTTATAAAATCGGGGTCAACTGGTTTTGCCGATATATTTATATTCTCGCAAGGTAGAACTGATTAATTTTTAACTATGTTAATCTGCATTACTTGGCCTATCGAAAGAACCAATAATTGGCCGGTGAGCTCCGATACGAGCCGAGCGAAATTGATTTTAATTACGGAAATAGTTCTCGAAATAGAAAGTCTTAAAAAATCGGGGTCAATTGGTTTTCCCGATATATTTATATTTTCGCAAGGTAGAACTGATTGGTTTTTAACTAGGTTAATCTACATTACTAGGCCTATTGAAAGAACCAATAACTGGCCGGTGAGCTCCAATACGAGCCGAGCGAAATTGATTTTAATTACGGAAAAAGTTCTCGAAATAGAAAGCCTTATAAAATCGGGGACAATTGGTTTTGCCGATATATTTATATTCTCGCAAGGTAGAACTGATTGGTTTTTAATTATGTTAATCTGCATTACTAGGCCTATCGAAAGAACCAATAATTGGCCGGTAAGCTCCAATACGAGCCGAGCGAAATTGATTTTAATTACGGAAAAAGTTCTCAAAATAGAAAGTCTTATAAAATCGGGGTCAATTGGTTTTCCCGATATATTTATATTCTCGCAAGGTAGAACTGATTGGTTTTTAACTATTTTAATCTACATTACTAGGCATATTGAAAGATTCAATAATTGGCCGGTGAGCTCCGATACGAGCCGAGCGAAATTGATTTTAATTACGGAAAAAGTTCTCGAAATAGAAGGTTTTATAAAATCGGAGACAATTGGTTTTGCCGATATAGTTATATTCTCGCAAGGTAGAACTGATTGGTTTTTAACTAATTTAATCTACATTACTAGGCATATTGAAAGAACCAATAATTGGCCGGTGAGCTCCGATACGAGCCGAGCAAAATTGATTTTAATTACGGAAACAATTATCGAAATAGAAGGTCTTATAAAATCGGGGTCAATTGGAATTCCCGATATATTTATATTATCGCAAGGTAGAACTGATTTGTTTTTAATTATGTTAATCTGCATTACTAGGCCTATCGAAAGAACCAATAATTGGCCGGTAAGCTCCAATACGAGCCGAGCGAAATTGATTTTAATTACGGAAAAAGTTCTCGAAATATAAAGTCTTATAAAATCGGGGTCAATTGGTTTTCCCGATATATTTATATTCTCGCAAGGTAGAACTGATTGGTTTTTAATTATGTTAATCTGCATTATTAATCCTATCGAAAGAACCAATAATTGGCCGGTGAGCTCCGATACGAGCCGAGCGAAATTGGTTTTAAATTACGGAAAAAGTTATCGAAATAGAAAGTCTTATAAAATCGGGGTCAATTGGTTTTCCCGATATATTTATATTCTCGCAAGGTAGAACTGATTGGTTTTTAACTAATTTAATCTAAATTACTAGGCATATTGAAAGAACCAATAATTGGCCGGTGAGCTCCGATACGAGCCGAGCAAAATTGATTTTAATTACGGAAACAATTATCGAAATAGAAGGTCTTATAAAATCGGGGTCAATTGGTTTTCCCGATATATTTATATTCTCGCAAGGTAGAACTGATTGGTTTTTAACTATGTTAATCTACATTACTAGGCCTATTGAAAGAACCAATAACTCGCCGGTGAGTTCCGACAAGAGCCGAGCGAAATTGATTTTAATTACGGAAAAAGTTCTCGAAATAGAAAGTCTTATAAAATCGGGGTCAATTGGTTTTCCCGATATATTTATATTCTCGCAAGGTAGAACTGATTGGTTTTTAACTATTTTAATCTACATTACTAGGCATATTGAAAGATTCAATAATTGGCCGGTGAGCTCCGATACGAGCCGAGCGAAATTGATTTTAATTACGGAAAAAGTTCTCGAAATAGAAGGTTTTATAAAATCGGAGACAATTGGTTTTGCCGATATAGTTATATTCTCGCAAGGTAGAACTGATTGGTTTTTAACTATGTTAATCTACATTACCAGGCCTATTGAAAGAACAAATAACTGGCCGGTGAGTTCCGACACGAGCCGAGCGAAATTGATTTTAATTACGGAAAAAGTTCTCGAAATAGAAAGTCTTATAAAATCGGGGTCAATTGGTTTTCCCGATATATATATATTCTCGCAAGGTAGAACTGATTTGTTTTTAATTATGTTAATCTGCATTACTAGGCATATTGAAAGAACCAATAATTGGCCGGTGAGCTCCAATACGAGCCGAGCGAAATTGATTTTAATTACGGAAAAAGTTCTAGAAATAGAAGGTCTTATAAAATCGGAGACAATTTGTTTTGCCGATATATTTATATTCTCGCAAGGTAGAACTGATTGGTTTTTAATTATTTTAATCTGAATAACTAGGCCTATCGAAAGAACCAATAATTGGCCGGTGAGCTCCAATACGAGCCGAGCGAAATTGATTTTAATTACGGAAAAAGTTCTCGAAATAGAAAGTCTTATAAAATCGGGGTCAATTGGTTTTCCCGATATATTTATATTCTCGCAAGGTAGAACTGATTGATTTTTAACTATTTTAATCTATATTACTAGGCACATTGAAAGAACCAATAATTGGCCGGTGAGCTCCGATACGAGCCGAGCGAAATTGATTTTAATTACGGAAAAAGTTCTCGAAATATAAAGTCTTATAAAATCGGGGTCAATTGGTTTTCCCGATATATTTATATTCCCGCAAGGTAGAACTGATTGATTTTTAACTATTTTAATCTATATTACTAGGCATATTGAAAGAACCAATAATTGGCCGGTGAGCTCCGATACGAGCCGAGCAAAATTGATTTTAAATACGGAAAAAGTTCTCGAAATATAAAGTCTTATAAAATCGGGGTCAATTGGTTTTCCCGATAAATTTATATTCTCGCAAGGTAGAACTGATTGGTTTTCAATTATGTTAATCTGCATTATTAATCCTATCGAAAGAACCAATAATTGGCCGGTGAGCTCAGATACGAGCCGAGCGAAATTGGTTTTAAATTACGGAAAAAGTTCTCGAAATAGAAAGTCTTATAAAATCGGGGTCAATTGGTTTTCCCGATATATTTATATTCTCGCAAGGTAGAACTGATTGGTTTTTAACTAATTTAATCTACATTACTAGGCATGTTGAAAGAACCAATAGTTGGCCGGTGAGCTCCGATACGAGCCGAGCAAAATTGATTTTAATTACGGAAACAATTATCGAAATAGAAGGTCTTATAAAATCGGGGTCAATTGGTTTTCCCGATATATTTATATTCTCGCAAGGTAGAACTGATTGGTTTTTAACTATGTTAATCTACATTACTAGGCCTATTGAAAGAACCAATAACTCGCCGGTGAGTTCCGACAAGAGCCGAGCGAAATTGATTTTAATTACGGAAAAAGTTCTCGAAATAGAAAGTCTTATAAAATCGGGGTCAATTGGTTTTCCCGATATATTTATATTCTCGCAAGGTAGAACTGATTGGTTTTTAACTATTTTAATCTACATTACTAGGCATATTGAAATATTCAATAATTGGCCGGTGAGCTCCGATACGAGCCGAGCGAAATTGATTTTAATTACGGAAAAAGTTCTCGAAATAGAAGGTTTTATAAAATCGGAGACAATTGGTTTTGCCGATATAGTTATATTCTCGCAAGGTAGAACTGATTGGTTTTTAACTATGTTAATCTACATTACCAGGCCTATTGAAAGAACAAATAACTGGCCGGTGAGTTCCGACACGAGCCGAGCGAAATTGATTTTAATTACGGAAAAAGTTCTCGAAATAGAAAGTCTTATAAAATCGGGGTCAATTGGTTTTCCCGATATATATATATTCTCGCAAGGTAGAACTGATTTGTTTTTAATTATGTTAATCTGCATTACTAGGCATATTGAAAGAACCAATAATTGGCCGGTGAGCTCCAATACGAGCCGAGCGAAATTGATTTTAATTACGGAAAAAGTTCTAGAAATAGAAGGTCTTATAAAATCGGAGACAATTTGTTTTGCCGATATATTTATATTCTCGCAAGGTAGAACTGATTGGTTTTTAATTATTTTAATCTGAATAACTAGGCCTATTGAAAGAACCAATAATTGGCCGGTGAGCTCCAATACGAGCCGAGCGAAATTGATTTTAATTACGGAAATAGTTCTCGAAATAGAAAGTCTTATAAAATCGGGGTCAATTGGTTTTCCCGATATATTTATATTCTCGCAAGGTAGAACTGATTGATTTTTAACTATTTTAATCTATATTACTAGGCATATTGAAAGAACCAATAATTGGCCGGTGAGCTCCGATACGAGCCGAGCGAAATTGATTTTAATTACGGAAAAAGTTCTCGAAATATAAAGTCTTATAAAATCGGGGTCAATTGGTTTTCCCGATATATTTATATTCTCGCAAGGTAGAACTGATTGGTTTTTAACTAATTTAATCTACATTACTAGGCATATTGAAAGAACCAATAATTGGCCGGTGAGCTCCGATACGAGCCGAGCAAAATTGATTTTAATTACGGAAACAATTATCGAAATAGAAGGTCTTATAAAATCGGGGTCAATTGGAATTCCCGATATATTTATATTATCGCAAGGTAGAACTGATTGATTTTTAACTATTTTAATCTATATTACTAGGCATATTGAAAGAACCAATAATTGGCCGGTGAGCTCCGATACGAGCCGAGCGAAATTGATTTTAATTACGGAAAAAGTTCTCGAAATAGAAAGTCTTATAAAATCGGGGTCAACTGGTTTTGCCGATATATTTATATTCTCGCAAGGTAGAACTGATTAATTTTTAACTATGTTAATCTGCATTACTTGGCCTATCGAAAGAACCAATAATTGGCCGGTGAGCTCCGATACGAGCCGAGCGAAATTGATTTTAATTACGGAAATAGTTCTCGAAATAGAAAGTCTTAAAAAATCGGGGTCAATTGGTTTTCCCGATATATTTATATTTTCGCAAGGTAGAACTGATTGGTTTTTAACTAGGTTAATCTACATTACTAGGCCTATTGAAAGAACCAATAACTGGCCGGTGAGCTCCAATACGAGCCGAGCGAAATTGATTTTAATTACGGAAAAAGTTCTCGAAATAGAAAGCCTTATAAAATCGGGGACAATTGGTTTTGCCGATATATTTATATTCTCGCAAGGTAGAACTGATTGGTTTTTAATTATGTTAATCTGCATTACTAGGCCTATCGAAAGAACCAATAATTGGCCGGTAAGCTCCAATACGAGCCGAGCGAAATTGATTTTAATTACGGAAAAAGTTCTCAAAATAGAAAGTCTTATAAAATCGGGGTCAATTGGTTTTCCCGATATATTTATATTCTCGCAAGGTAGAACTGATTGGTTTTTAACTATTTTAATCTACATTACTAGGCATATTGAAAGATTCAATAATTGGCCGGTGAGCTCCGATACGAGCCGAGCGAAATTGATTTTAATTACGGAAAAAGTTCTCGAAATAGAAGGTTTTATAAAATCGGAGACAATTGGTTTTGCCGATATAGTTATATTCTCGCAAGGTAGAACTGATTGGTTTTTAACTAATTTAATCTACATTACTAGGCATATTGAAAGAACCAATAATTGGCCGGTGAGCTCCGATACGAGCCGAGCAAAATTGATTTTAATTACGGAAACAATTATCGAAATAGAAGGTCTTATAAAATCGGGGTCAATTGGAATTCCCGATATATTTATATTATCGCAGGTAGAACTGATTTGTTTTTAATTATGTTAATCTGCATTACTAGGCCTATCGAAAGAACCAATAATTGGCCGGTAAGCTCCAATACGAGCCGAGCGAAATTGATTTTAATTACGGAAAAAGTTCTCGAAATATAAAGTCTTATAAAATCGGGGTCAATTGGTTTTCCCGATATATTTATATTCTCGCAAGGTAGAACTGATTGGTTTTTAATTATGTTAATCTGCATTATTAATCCTATCGAAAGAACCAATAATTGGCCGGTGAGCTCCGATACGAGCCGAGCGAAATTGGTTTTAAATTACGGAAAAAGTTCTCGAAATAGAAAGTCTTATAAAATCGGGGTCAATTGGTTTTCCCGATATATTTATATTCTCGCAAGGTAGAACTGATTGGTTTTTAACTAATTTAATCTACATTACTAGGCATATTGAAAGAACCAATAATTGGCCGGTGAGCTCCGATACGAGCCGAGCAAAATTGATTTTAATTACGGAAACAATTATCGAAATAGAAGGTCTTATAAAATCGGGGTCAATTGGTTTTCCCGATATATTTATATTCTCGCAAGGTAGAACTGATTGGTTTTTAACTATGTTAATCTACATTACTAGGCCTATTGAAAGAACCAATAACTCGCCGGTGAGTTCCGACAAGAGCCGAGCGAAATTGATTTTAATTACGGAAAAAGTTCTCGAAATAGAAAGTCTTATAAAATCGGGGTCAATTGGTTTTCCCGATATATTTATATTCTCGCAAGGTAGAACTGATTGGTTTTTAACTATTTTAATCTACATTACTAGGCATATTGAAAGATTCAATAATTGGCCGGTGAGCTCCGATACGAGCCGAGCGAAATTGATTTTAATTACGGAAAAAGTTCTCGAAATAGAAGGTTTTATAAAATCGGAGACAATTGGTTTTGCCGATATAGTTATATTCTCGCAAGGTAGAACTGATTGGTTTTTAACTATGTTAATCTACATTACCAGGCCTATTGAAAGAACAAATAACTGGCCGGTGAGTTCCGACACGAGCCGAGCGAAATTGATTTTAATTACGGAAAAAGTTCTCGAAATAGAAAGTCTTATAAAATCGGGGTCAATTGGTTTTCCCGATATATATATATTCTCGCAAGGTAGAACTGATTTGTTTTTAATTATGTTAATCTGCATTACTAGGCATATTGAAAGAACCAATAATTGGCCGGTGAGCTCCAATACGAGCCGAGCGAAATTGATTTTAATTACGGAAAAAGTTCTAGAAATAGAAGGTCTTATAAAATCGGAGACAATTTGTTTTGCCGATATATTTATATTCTCGCAAGGTAGAACTGATTGGTTTTTAATTATTTTAATCTGAATAACTAGGCCTATCGAAAGAACCAATAATTGGCCGGTGAGCTCCAATACGAGCCGAGCGAAATTGATTTTAATTACGGAAAAAGTTCTCGAAATAGAAAGTCTTATAAAATCGGGGTCAATTGGTTTTCCCGATATATTTATATTCTCGCAAGGTAGAACTGATTGATTTTTAAATATTTTAATCTATATTACTAGGCATATTGAAAGAACCAATAATTGGCCGGTGAGCTCCGATACGAGCCGAGCGAAATTGATTTTAATTACGGAAAAAGTTCTCGAAATATAAAGTCTTATAAAATCGGGGTCAATTGGTTTTCCCGATATATTTATATTCCCGCAAGGTAGAACTGATTGATTTTTAACTATTTTAATCTATATTACTAGGCATATTGAAAGAACCAATAATTGGCCGGTGAGCTCCGATACGAGCCGAGCAAAATTGATTTTAAATACGGAAAAAGTTCTCGAAATATAAAGTCTTATAAAATCGGGGTCAATTGGTTTTCCCGATAAATTTATATTCTCGCAAGGTAGAACTGATTGGTTTTCAATTATGTTAATCTGCATTATTAATCCTATCGAAAGAACCAATAATTGGCCGGTGAGCTCAGATACGAGCCGAGCGAAATTGGTTTTAAATTACGGAAAAAGTTCTCGAAATAGAAAGTCTTATAAAATCGGGGTCAATTGGTTTTCCCGATATATTTATATTCTCGCAAGGTAGAACTGATTGGTTTTTAACTAATTTAATCTACATTACTAGGCATATTGAAAGAACCAATAATTGGCCGGTGAGCTCCGATACGAGCCGAGCAAAATTGATTTTAATTACGGAAACAATTATCGAAATAGAAGGTCTTATAAAATCGGGTCCAATTGGAATTCCCGATATATTTATATTCTCGCAAGGTAGAACTGATTGGTTTTTAATTATTTAAATCTGAATAACTAGGCCTATCGAAAGAACCAATAATTGGCCGGTGAGCTCCAATACGAGCCGAGCGAAATTGATTTTAATTACGGAAAAAGTTCTCGAAATAGAAAGTCTTATAAAATCGGGGTCAATTGGTTTTCCCGATATATTTATATTCTCGTAAGGTAGAACTGATTGATTTTTAACTATTTTAATCTATATTACTAGGCATATTGAAAGAACCAATAATTGGCCGGTGAGCTCCGATACGAGCCGAGCGAAATTGATTTTAATTACGGAAAAAGTTCTCAAAATAGAAAGTCTTATAAAATCGGGGTCAATTGGAATTCCCGATATATTTATATTATCGCAAGGTAGAACTGATTGATTTTTAACTATTTTAATCTATATTACTAGGCATATTGAAAGAACCAATAATTGGCCGGTGAGCTCCGATACGAGCCGAGCGAAATTGATTTTAATTACGGAAAAAGTTCTCGAAATAGAAAGTCTTATAAAATCGGGGTCAACTGGTTTTGCCGATATATTTATATTCTCGCAAGGTAGAACTGATTAATTTTTAACTATGTTAATCTGCATTACTTGGCCTATCGAAAGAACCAATAATTGGCCGGTGAGCTCCGATACGAGCCGAGCGAAATTGATTTTAATTACGGAAATAGTTCTCGAAATAGAAAGTCTTAAAAAATCGGGGTCAATTGGTTTTCCCGATATATTTATATTTTCGCAAGGTAGAACTGATTGGTTTTTAACTAGGTTAATCTACATTACTAGGCCTATTGAAAGAACCAATAACTGGCCGGTGAGCTCCAATACGAGCCGAGCGAAATTGATTTTAATTACGGAAAAAGTTCTCGAAATAGAAAGCCTTATAAAATCGGGGACAATTGGTTTTGCCGATATATTTATATTCTCGCAAGGTAGAACTGATTGGTTTTTAATTATGTTAATCTGCATTACTAGGCCTATCGAAAGAACCAATAATTGGCCGGTAAGCTCCAATACGAGCCGAGCGAAATTGATTTTAATTACGGAAAAAGTTCTCAAAATAGAAAGTCTTATAAAATCGGGGTCAATTGGTTTTCCCGATATATTTATATTCTCGCAAGGTAGAACTGATTGGTTTTTAACTATTTTAATCTACATTACTAGGCATATTGAAAGATTCAATAATTGGCCGGTGAGCTCCGATACGAGCCGAGCGAAATTGATTTTAATTACGGAAAAAGTTCTCGAAATAGAAGGTTTTATAAAATCGGAGACAATTGGTTTTGCCGATATAGTTATATTCTCGCAAGGTAGAACTGATTGGTTTTTAACTAATTTAATCTACATTACTAGGCATATTGAAAGAACCAATAATTGGCCGGTGAGCTCCGATACGAGCCGAGCAAAATTGATTTTAATTACGGAAACAATTATCGAAATAGAAGGTCTTATAAAATCGGGGTCAATTGGAATTCCCGATATATTTATATTATCGCAAGGTAGAACTGATTTGTTTTTAATTATGTTAATCTGCATTACTAGGCCTATCGAAAGAACCAATAATTGGCCGGTAAGCTCCAATACGAGCCGAGCGAAATTGATTTTAATTACGGAAAAAGTTCTCGAAATATAAAGTCTTATAAAATCGGGGTCAATTGGTTTTCCCGATATATTTATATTCTCGCAAGGTAGAACTGATTGGTTTTTAATTATGTTAATCTGCATTATTAATCCTATCGAAAGAACCAATAATTGGCCGGTGAGCTCCGATACGAGCCGAGCGAAATTGGTTTTAAATTACGGAAAAAGTTCTCGAAATAGAAAGTCTTATAAAATCGGGGTCAATTGGTTTTCCCGATATATTTATATTCTCGCAAGGTAGAACTGATTGGTTTTTAACTAATTTAATCTACATTACTAGGCATATTGAAAGAACCAATAATTGGCCGGTGAGCTCCGATACGAGCCGAGCAAAATTGATTTTAATTACGGAAACAATTATCGAAATAGAAGGTCTTATAAAATCGGGGTCAATTGGTTTTCCCGATATATTTATATTCTCGCAAGGTAGAACTGATTGGTTTTTAACTATGTTAATCTACATTACTAGGCCTATTGAAAGAACCAATAACTCGCCGGTGAGTTCCGACAAGAGCCGAGCGAAATTGATTTTAATTACGGAAAAAGTTCTCGAAATAGAAAGTCTTATAAAATCGGGGTCAATTGGTTTTCCCGATATATTTATATTCTCGCAAGGTAGAACTGATTGGTTTTTAACTATTTTAATCTACATTACTAGGCATATTGAAAGATTCAATAATTGGCCGGTGAGCTCCGATACGAGCCGAGCGAAATTGATTTTAATTACGGAAAAAGTTCTCGAAATAGAAGGTTTTATAAAATCGGAGACAATTGGTTTTGCCGATATAGTTATATTCTCGCAAGGTAGAACTGATTGGTTTTTAACTATGTTAATCTACATTACCAGGCCTATTGAAAGAACAAATAACTGGCCGGTGAGTTCCGACACGAGCCGAGCGAAATTGATTTTAATTACGGAAAAAGTTCTCGAAATAGAAAGTCTTATAAAATCGGGGTCAATTGGTTTTCCCGATATATATATATTCTCGCAAGGTAGAACTGATTTGTTTTTAATTATGTTAATCTGCATTACTAGGCATATTGAAAGAACCAATAATTGGCCGGTGAGCTCCAATACGAGCCGAGCGAAATTGATTTTAATTACGGAAAAAGTTCTAGAAATAGAAGGTCTTATAAAATCGGAGACAATTTGTTTTGCCGATATATTTATATTCTCGCAAGGTAGAACTGATTGGTTTTTAATTATTTTAATCTGAATAACTAGGCCTATCGAAAGAACCAATAATTGGCCGGTGAGCTCCAATACGAGCCGAGCGAAATTGATTTTAATTACGGAAAAAGTTCTCGAAATAGAAAGTCTTATAAAATCGGGGTCAATTGGTTTTCCCGATATATTTATATTCTCGCAAGGTAGAACTGATTGATTTTTAACTATTTTAATCTATATTACTAGGCATATTGAAAGAACCAATAATTGGCCGGTGAGCTCCGATACGAGCCGAGCGAAATTGATTTTAATTACGGAAAAAGTTCTCGAAATATAAAGTCTTATAAAATCGGGGTCAATTGGTTTTCCCGATATATTTATATTCCCGCAAGGTAGAACTGATTGATTTTTAACTATTTTAATCTATATTACTAGGCATATTGAAAGAACCAATAATTGGCCGGTGAGCTCCGATACGAGCCGAGCAAAATTGATTTTAAATACGGAAAAAGTTCTCGAAATATAAAGTCTTATAAAATCGGGGTCAATTGGTTTTCCCGATAAATTTATATTCTCGCAAGGTAGAACTGATTGGTTTTCAATTATGTTAATCTGCATTATTAATCCTATCGAAAGAACCAATAATTGGCCGGTGAGCTCAGATACGAGCCGAGCGAAATTGGTTTTAAATTACGGAAAAAGTTCTCGAAATAGAAAGTCTTATAAAATCGGGGTCAATTGGTTTTCCCGATATATTTATATTCTCGCAAGGTAGAACTGATTGGTTTTTAACTAATTTAATCTACATTACTAGGCATGTTGAAAGAACCAATAATTGGCCGGTGAGCTCCGATACGAGCCGAGCAAAATTGATTTTAATTACGGAAACAATTATCGAAATAGAAGGTCTTATAAAATCGGGGTCAATTGGTTTTCCCGATATATTTATATTCTCGCAAGGTAGAACTGATTGGTTTTTAACTATGTTAATCTACATTACTAGGCCTATTGAAAGAACCAATAACTCGCCGGTGAGTTCCGACAAGAGCCGAGCGAAATTGATTTTAATTACGGAAAAAGTTCTCGAAATAGAAAGTCTTATAAAATCGGGGTCAATTGGTTTTCCCGATATATTTATATTCTCGCAAGGTAGAACTGATTGGTTTTTAACTATTTTAATCTACATTACTAGGCATATTGAAATATTCAATAATTGGCCGGTGAGCTCCGATACGAGCCGAGCGAAATTGATTTTAATTACGGAAAAAGTTCTCGAAATAGAAGGTTTTATAAAATCGGAGACAATTGGTTTTGCCGATATAGTTATATTCTCGCAAGGTAGAACTGATTGGTTTTTAACTATGTTAATCTACATTACCAGGCCTATTGAAAGAACAAATAACTGGCCGGTGAGTTCCGACACGAGCCGAGCGAAATTGATTTTAATTACGGAAAAAGTTCTCGAAATAGAAAGTCTTATAAAATCGGGGTCAATTGGTTTTCCCGATATATATATATTCTCGCAAGGTAGAACTGATTTGTTTTTAATTATGTTAATCTGCATTACTAGGCATATTGAAAGAACCAATAATTGGCCGGTGAGCTCCAATACGAGCCGAGCGAAATTGATTTTAATTACGGAAAAAGTTCTAGAAATAGAAGGTCTTATAAAATCGGAGACAATTTGTTTTGCCGATATATTTATATTCTCGCAAGGTAGAACTGATTGGTTTTTAATTATTTTAATCTGAATAACTAGGCCTATTGAAAGAACCAATAATTGGCCGGTGAGCTCCAATACGAGCCGAGCGAAATTGATTTTAATTACGGAAATAGTTCTCGAAATAGAAAGTCTTATAAAATCGGGGTCAATTGGTTTTCCCGATATATTTATATTCTCGCAAGGTAGAACTGATTGATTTTTAACTATTTTAATCTATATTACTAGGCATATTGAAAGAACCAATAATTGGCCGGTGAGCTCCGATACGAGCCGAGCGAAATTGATTTTAATTACGGAAAAAGTTCTCGAAATATAAAGTCTTATAAAATCGGGGTCAATTGGTTTTCCCGATATATTTATATTCTCGCAAGGTAGAACTGATTGGTTTTTAACTAATTTAATCTACATTACTAGGCATATTGAAAGAACCAATAATTGGCCGGTGAGCTCCGATACGAGCCGAGCAAAATTGATTTTAATTACGGAAACAATTATCGAAATAGAAGGTCTTATAAAATCGGGGTCAATTGGAATTCCCGATATATTTATATTATCGCAAGGTAGAACTGATTGATTTTTAACTATTTTAATCTATATTACTAGGC
Organism: Leiobunum rupestre; assembly: GCF_980474605.1. Lineage (NCBI taxonomy): Eukaryota > Metazoa > Arthropoda > Arachnida > Opiliones > Sclerosomatidae > Leiobunum > Leiobunum rupestre. Next base: position 23,929,876 of record NC_143394.1, on the reverse strand, counting down.
ATATTGAAAGAACCAATAATTGGCCGGTGAGCTCCGATACGAGCCGAGCGAAATTGATTTTAATTACGGAAAAAGTTATCGAAATAGAAAGTCTTATAAAATCGGGGTCAACTGGTTTTGCCGATATATTTATATTCTCGCAAGGTAGAACTGATTAATTTTTAACTATGTTAATCTGCATTACTTGGCCTATCGAAAGAACCAATAATTGGCCGGTGAGCTCCGATACGAGCCGAGCGAAATTGATTTTAATTACGGAAATAGTTCTCGAAATAGAAAGTCTTAAAAAATCGGGGTCAATTGGTTTTCCCGATATATTTATATTTTCGCAAGGTAGAACTGATTGGTTTTTAACTAGGTTAATCTACATTACTAGGCCTATTGAAAGAACCAATAACTGGCCGGTGAGCTCCAATACGAGCCGAGCGAAATTGATTTTAATTACGGAAAAAGTTCTCGAAATAGAAAGCCTTATAAAATCGGGGACAATTGGTTTTGCCGATATATTTATATTCTCGCAAGGTAGAACTGATTGGTTTTTAATTATGTTAATCTGCATTACTAGGCCTATCGAAAGAACCAATAATTGGCCGGTAAGCTCCAATACGAGCCGAGCGAAATTGATTTTAATTACGGAAAAAGTTCTCAAAATAGAAAGTCTTATAAAATCGGGGTCAATTGGTTTTCCCGATATATTTATATTCTCGCAAGGTAGAACTGATTGGTTTTTAACTATTTTAATCTACATTACTAGGCATATTGAAAGATTCAATAATTGGCCGGTGAGCTCCGATACGAGCCGAGCGAAATTGATTTTAATTACGGAAAAAGTTCTCGAAATAGAAGGTTTTATAAAATCGGAGACAATTGGTTTTGCCGATATAGTTATATTCTCGCAAGGTAGAACTGATTGGTTTTTAACTAATTTAATCTACATTACTAGGCATATTGAAAGAACCAATAATTGGCCGGTGAGCTCCGATACGAGCCGAGCAAAATTGATTTTAATTACGGAAACAATTATCGAAATAGAAGGTCTTATAAAATCGGGGTCAATTGGAATTCCCGATATATTTATATTATCGCAAGGTAGAACTGATTTGTTTTTAATTATGTTAATCTGCATTACTAGGCCTATTGAAAGAACCAATAATTGGCCGGTAAGCTCCAATACGAGCCGAGCGAAATTGATTTTAATTACGGAAAAAGTTCTCGAAATATAAAGTCTTATAAAATCGGGGTCAATTGGTTTTCCCGATATATTTATATTCTCGCAAGGTAGAACTGATTGGTTTTTAATTATGTTAATCTGCATTATTAATCCTATCGAAAGAACCAATAATTGGCCGGTGAGCTCCGATACGAGCCGAGCGAAATTGGTTTTAAATTACGGAAAAAGTTCTCGAAATAGAAAGTCTTATAAAATCGGGGTCAATTGGTTTTCCCGATATATTTATATTCTCGCAAGGTAGAACTGATTGGTTTTTAACTAATTTAATCTACATTACTAGGCATATTGAAAGAACCAATAATTGGCCGGTGAGCTCCGATACGAGCCGAGCAAAATTGATTTTAATTACGGAAACAATTATCGAAATAGAAGGTCTTATAAAATCGGGGTCAATTGGTTTTCCCGATATATTTATATTCTCGCAAGGTAGAACTGATTGGTTTTTAACTATGTTAATCTACATTACTAGGCCTATTGAAAGAACCAATAACTCGCCGGTGAGTTCCGACAAGAGCCGAGCGAAATTGATTTTAATTACGGAAAAAGTTCTCGAAATAGAAAGTCTTATAAAATCGGGGTCAATTGGTTTTCCCGATATATTTATATTCTCGCAAGGTAGAACTGATTGGTTTTTAACTATTTTAATCTACATTACTAGGCATATTGAAAGATTCAATAATTGGCCGGTGAGCTCCGATACGAGCCGAGCGAAATTGATTTTAATTACGGAAAAAGTTCTCGAAATAGAAGGTTTTATAAAATCGGAGACAATTGGTTTTGCCGATATAGTTATATTCTCGCAAGGTAGAACTGATTGGTTTTTAACTATGTTAATCTACATTACCAGGCCTATTGAAAGAACAAATAACTGGCCGGTGAGTTCCGACACGAGCCGAGCGAAATTGATTTTAATTACGGAAAAAGTTCTCGAAATAGAAAGTCTTATAAAATCGGGGTCAATTGGTTTTCCCGATATATATATATTCTCGCAAGGTAGAACTGATTTGTTTTTAATTATGTTAATCTGCATTACTAGGCATATTGAAAGAACCAATAATTGGCCGGTGAGCTCCAATACGAGCCGAGCGAAATTGATTTTAATTACGGAAAAAGTTCTAGAAATAGAAGGTCTTATAAAATCGGAGACAATTTGTTTTGCCGATATATTTATATTCTCGCAAGGTAGAACTGATTGGTTTTTAATTATTTTAATCTGAATAACTAGGCCTATCGAAAGAACCAATAATTGGCCGGTGAGCTCCAATACGAGCCGAGCGAAATTGATTTTAATTACGGAAAAAGTTCTCGAAATAGAAAGTCTTATAAAATCGGGGTCAATTGGTTTTCCCGATATATTTATATTCTCGCAAGGTAGAACTGATTGATTTTTAACTATTTTAATCTATATTACTAGGCATATTGAAAGAACCAATAATTGGCCGGTGAGCTCCGATACGAGCCGAGCGAAATTGATTTTAATTACGGAAAAAGTTCTCGAAATATAAAGTCTTATAAAATCGGGGTCAATTGGTTTTCCCGATATATTTATATTCCCGCAAGGTAGAACTGATTGATTTTTAACTATTTTAATCTATATTACTAGGCATATTGAAAGAACCAATAATTGGCCGGTGAGCTCCGATACGAGCCGAGCAAAATTGATTTTAAATACGGAAAAAGTTCTCGAAATATAAAGTCTTATAAAATCGGGGTCAATTGGTTTTCCCGATAAATTTATATTCTCGCAAGGTAGAACTGATTGGTTTTCAATTATGTTAATCTGCATTATTAATCCTATCGAAAGAACCAATAATTGGCCGGTGAGCTCAGATACGAGCCGAGCGAAATTGGTTTTAAATTACGGAAAAAGTTCTCGAAATAGAAAGTCTTATAAAATCGGGGTCAATTGGTTTTCCCGATATATTTATATTCTCGCAAGGTAGAACTGATTGGTTTTTAACTAATTTAATCTACATTACTAGGCATATTGAAAGAACCAATAATTGGCCGGTGAGCTCCGATACGAGCCGAGCAAAATTGATTTTAATTACGGAAACAATTATCGAAATAGAAGGTCTTATAAAATCGGGTCCAATTGGAATTCCCGATATATTTATATTCTCGCAAGGTAGAACTGATTGGTTTTTAATTATTTAAATCTGAATAACTAGGCCTATCGAAAGAACCAATAATTGGCCGGTGAGCTCCAATACGAGCCGAGCGAAATTGATTTTAATTACGGAAAAAGTTCTCGAAATAGAAAGTCTTATAAAATCGGGGTCAATTGGTTTTCCCGATATATTTATATTCTCGTAAGGTAGAACTGATTGATTTTTAACTATTTTAATCTATATTACTAGGCATATTGAAAGAACCAATAATTGGCCGGTGAGCTCCGATACGAGCCGAGCGAAATTGATTTTAATTACGGAAAAAGTTCTCGAAATATAAAGTCTTATAAAATCGGGGTCAATTGGTTTTCCCGATATATTTATATTCTCGCAAGGTAGAACTGATTGGTTTTTAATTATGTTAATCTGCATTATTAACCCTATCGAAAGAACCAATAATTGGCCGGTGAGCTCCGATACGAGCCGAGCGAAATTGGTTTTAAATTACGGAAAAAGTTCTCGAAATAGAAAGTCTTATAAAATCGGGGTCAATTGGTTTTCCCGATATATTTATATTCTCGCAAGGTAGAACTGATTGGTTTTTAACTATGTTAATCTACATTACTAGGCCTATTGAAAGAACCAATAACTCGCCGGTGAGTTCCGACAAGAGCCGAGCGAAATTGATTTTAATTACGGAAAAAGTTCTCGAAATAGAAAGTCTTATAAAATCGGGGTCAATTGGTTTTCCCGATATATTTATATTCTCGCAAGGTAGAACTGATTGGTTTTTAACTATTTTAATCTACATTACTAGGCATATTGAAATATTCAATAATTGGCCGGTGAGCTCCGATACGAGCCGAGCGAAATTGATTTTAATTACGGAAAAAGTTCTCGAAATAGAAGGTTTTATAAAATCGGAGACAATTGGTTTTGCCGATATAGTTATATTCTCGCAAGGTAGAACTGATTGGTTTTTAACTATGTTAATCTACATTACCAGGCCTATTGAAAGAACAAATAACTGGCCGGTGAGTTCCGACACGAGCCGAGCGAAATTGATTTTAATTACGGAAAAAGTTCTCGAAATAGAAAGTCTTATAAAATCGGGGTCAATTGGTTTTCCCGATATATATATATTCTCGCAAGGTAGAACTGATTTGTTTTTAATTATGTTAATCTGCATTACTAGGCATATTGAAAGAACCAATAATTGGCCGGTGAGCTCCAATACGAGCCGAGCGAAATTGATTTTAATTACGGAAAAAGTTCTAGAAATAGAAGGTCTTATAAAATCGGAGACAATTTGTTTTGCCGATATATTTATATTCTCGCAAGGTAGAACTGATTGGTTTTTAATTATTTTAATCTGAATAACTAGGCCTATTGAAAGAACCAATAATTGGCCGGTGAGCTCCAATACGAGCCGAGCGAAATTGATTTTAATTACGGAAATAGTTCTCGAAATAGAAAGTCTTATAAAATCGGGGTCAATTGGTTTTCCCGATATATTTATATTCTCGCAAGGTAGAACTGATTGATTTTTAACTATTTTAATCTATATTACTAGGCATATTGAAAGAACCAATAATTGGCCGGTGAGCTCCGATACGAGCCGAGCGAAATTGATTTTAATTACGGAAAAAGTTCTCGAAATATAAAGTCTTATAAAATCGGGGTCAATTGGTTTTCCCGATATATTTATATTCTCGCAAGGTAGAACTGATTGGTTTTTAATTATGTTAATCTGCATTATTAATCCTATCGAAAGAACCAATAATTGGCCGGTGAGCTCCGATACGAGCCGAGCGAAATTGGTTTTAAATTACGGAAAAAGTTCTCGAAATAGAAAGTCTTATAAAATCGGGGTCAATTGGTTTTCCCGATATATTTATATTCTCGCAAGGTAGAACTGATTGGTTTTTAACTAATTTAATCTACATTACTAGGCATATTGAAAGAACCAATAATTGGCTGGTGAGCTCCGATACGAGCCGAGCAAAATTGATTTTAATTACGGAAACAATTATCGAAATAGAAGGTCTTATAAAATCGGGGTCAATTGGTTTTCCCGATATATTTATATTCTCGCAAGGTAGAACTGATTGGTTTTTAACTATGTTAATCTACATTACTAGGCCTATTGAAAGAACCAATAACTCGCCGGTGAGTTCCGACAAGAGCCGAGCGAAATTGATTTTAATTACGGAAAAAGTTCTCGAAATTGAAAGTCTTATAAAATCGGGGTCAATTGGTTTTCCCGATATATTTATATTCTCGCAAGGTAGAACTGATTGGTTTTTAACTATTTTAATCTACATTACTAGGCATATTGAAAGATTCAATAATTGGCCGGTGAGCTCCGATACGAGCCGAGCGAAATTGATTTTAATTACGGAAAAAGTTCTCGAAATAGAAGGTTTTATAAAATCGGAGACAATTGGTTTTGCCGATATAGTTATATTCTCGCAAGGTAGAACTGATTGGTTTTTAACTATGTTAATCTACATTACCAGGCCTATTGAAAGAACAAATAACTGGCCGGTGAGTTCCGACACGAGCCGAGCGAAATTGATTTTAATTACGGAAAAAGTTCTCGAAATAGAAAGTCTTATAAAATCGGGGTCAATTGGTTTTCCCGATATATATATATTCTCGCAAGGTAGAACTGATTTGTTTTTAATTATGTTAATCTGCATTACTAGGCATATTGAAAGAACCAATAATTGGCCGGTGAGCTCCAATACGAGCCGAGCGAAATTGATTTTAATTACGGGAAAAGTTCTAGAAATAGAAGGTCTTATAAAATCGGAGACAATTTGTTTTGCCGATATATTTATATTCTCGCAAGGTAGAACTGATTGGTTTTTAATTATTTTAATCTGAATAACTAGGCCTATCGAAAGAACCAATAATTGGCCGGTGAGCTCCAATACGAGCCGAGCGAAATTGATTTTAATTACGGAAATAGTTCTCGAAATAGAAAGTCTTATAAAATCGGGGTCAATTGGTTTTCCCGATATATTTATATTCTCGCAAGGTAGAATTGATTGATTTTTAACTATTTTAATCTATATTACTAGGCATATTGAAAGAACCAATAATTGGCCGGTGAGCTCCGATACGAGCCGAGCGAAATTGATTTTAATTACGGAAAAAGTTCTCGAAATAGAAAGTCTTATAAAATCGGGGTCAATTGGTTTTCCCGATATATTTATATTCTCGCAAGGTAGAACTGATTGATTTTTAACTATTTTAATCTATATTACTAGTTATATTGAAAGAACCAATAATTGGCCGGTGAGCTCCGATACGAGCCGAGCGAAATTGATTTTAATTACGGAAAAAGTTCTCGAAATATAAAGTCTTATAAAATCGGGGTCAATTGGTTTTCCCGATATATTTATATTCTCGCAAGGTAGAACTGATTGATTTTTAACTATTTTAATCTATATTACTAGGCATATTGAAAGAACCAATAATTGGCCGGTGAGCTCCGATACGAGCCGAGCGAAATTGATTTTAAATACGGAAAAAGTTCTCGAAATATAAAGTCTTATAAAATCGGGGTCAATTGGTTTTCCCGATATATTTATATTCTCGCAAGGTAGAACTGATTGGTTTTCAATTATGTTAATCTGCATTATTAATCCTATCGAAAGAACCAATAATTGGCCGGTGAGCTCAGATACGAGCCGAGCGAAATTAGTTTTAAATTACGGAAAAAGTTCTCGAAATAGAAAGTCTTATAAAATCGGGGTCAATTGGTTTTCCCGATATATTTATATTCTCGCATGGTAGAACTGATTGGTTTTTAACTAATTTAATCTACATTACTAGGCATATTGAAAGAACCAATAATTGGCCGGTGAGCTCCGATACGAGCCGAGCGAAATTGATTTTAAATACGGAAAAAGTTCTCGAAATATAAAGTCTTATAAAATCGGGGTCAATTGGTTTTCCCGATATATTTATATTCTCGCAAGGTAGAACTGATTGGTTTTTAATTATGTTAATCTGCATTATTAATCCTATCGAAAGAACCAATAATTGGCCGGTGAGCTCCGATACGAGCCGAGCGAAATTGGTTTTAAATTACGGAAAAAGTTCTCGAAATAGAAAGTCTTTTAAAATCGGGGTCAATTGGTTTTCCCGATATATTTATATTCTCGCAAGGTAGAACTGATTGGTTTTTAACTAATTTAATCTTCATTACTAGGCATATTGAAAGAACCAATAATTGGCCGGTGAGCTCCGATACGAGCCGAGCAAAATTGATTTTAATTACGGAAACAATTATCGAAATAGAAGGTCTTATAAAATCGGGGTCAATTGGTTTTCCCGATATATTTATATTCTCGCAAGGTAGAACTGATTGGTTTTTAACTATGTTTATCTACATTACTAGGCCTATTGAAAGAACCAATAACTCGCCGGTGAGTTCCGACAAGAGCCGAGCGAAATTGATTTTAATTACGGAAAAAGTTCTCGAAATAGAAAGTCTTATAAAATCGGGGTCAATTGGTTTTCCCGATATATTTATATTCTCGCAAGGTAGAACTGATTGGTTTTTAACTAATTTAATCTACATTACTAGGCATATTGAAAAAACCAATAATTGGCCGGTGAGCTCCGATACGAGCCGAGCAAAATTGATTTTAATTACGGAAACAATTATCGAAATAGAAGGTCTTATAAAATCGGGGTCAATTGGTTTTCCCGATATATTTATATTCTCGCAAGGTAGAACTGATTGGTTTTTAACTATGTTAATCTACATTACTAGGCCTATTGAAAGAACCAATAACTCGCCGGTGAGTTCCAACAAGAGCCGAGCGAAATTGATTTTAATTACGGAAAAAGTTCTCGAAATAGAAAGTCTTAAAAAATCGGGGTCAATTGGTTTTCCCGATATATTTATATTTTCGCAAGGTAGAACTGATTGGTTTTTAACTAGGTTAATCAACATTACTAGGCCTATTGAAAGAACCAATAACTGGCCGGTGAGCTCCGATACGAGCCGAGCGAAATTGATTTTAATTACGGAAATAGTTCTCGAAATAGAAAGTCTTAAAAAATCGGGGTCAATTGGTTTTCCCGATATATTTATATTCTCGCAAGGTAGAACTGATTGGTTTTTAACTATTTTAATCTACATTACTAGGCATATTGAAAGATTCAATAATTGGCTGGTGAGCTCCGATACGAGCCGAGCGAAATTGATTTTAATTACGGAAAAAGTTCTCGAAATAGAAGGTTTTATAAAATCGGAGACAATTGGTTTTGCCGATATAGTTATATTCTCGCAAGGTAGAACTGATTGGTTTTTAACTATGTTAATCTACATTACCAGGCCTATTGAAAGAACAAATAACTGGCCGGTGAGTTCCGACACGAGCCGAGCGAAATTGATTTTAATTACGGAAAAAGTTCTCGAAATAGAAAGTCTTATAAAATCGGGGTCAATTGGTTTTCCCGATATATTTATATTCTCGCAAGGTAGAACTGATTGGTTTTTAACTATTTTAATCTACATTACTAGGCATATTGAAAGAACCAATAATTGGCCGGTGAGCTCCAATACGAGCCGAGCGAAATTGATTTTAATTACTGAAAAAGTTCTAGAAATAGAAGGTCTTATAAAATCGGAGACAATATGTTTTGCCGATATATTTATATTCTCGCAAGGTAGAACTGATTGGTTTTTAATTATTTTAATCTGAATAACTAGGCCTATCGAAAGAACCAATAATTGGCCGGTGAGCTCCAATACGAGCCGAGCGAAATTGATTTTAATTACGGAAAAAGTTCTCGAAATAGAAAGTCTTATAAAATCGGGGTCAATTGGTTTTCCCGATATATTTATATTCTCGCAAGGTAGAACTGATTGATTTTTAACTATTTTAATCTATATTACTAGTTATATTGAAAGAACCAATAATTGGCCGGTGAGCTCCGATACGAGCCGAGCGAAATTGATTTTAATTACGGAAAAAGTTCTCGAAATATAAAGTCTTATAAAATCGGGGTCAATTGGTTTTCCCGATATATTTTTATTCTCGCAAGGTAGAACTGATTGGTTTTTAATTATGTTATTCTGCATTATTAATCCTATCGAAAGAACTAATAATTGGCCGGTGAGCTCCGATACGAGCCGAGCGAAATTGGTTTTAAATTACGGAAAAAGTTCTCGAAATAGAAAGTCTTATAAAGTCGGGGTCAATTGGTTTTCCCGATATATTTATATTCTCTCAAGGTAGAACTGATTGGTTTTTAACTAATTTAATCTACATTACTAGGCATATTGAAAGAACCAATAATTGGCCGGTGAGCTCCGATACGAGACGAGCAAAATTGATTTTAATTACGGAAACAATTATCGAAATAGAAGGTCTTATAAAATCGGGGTCAATTGGAATTCCCGATATATTTATATTCTCGCAAGGTAGAACTGATTGGTTTTTAATTATTTAAATCTGAATAACTAGGCCTATCGAAAGAACCAATAATTGGCCGGTGAGCTCCAATACGAGCCGAGCGAAATTGATTTTAATTACGGAAAAAGTTCTTGAAATAGAAAGTCTTATAAAATCGGGGTCAATTGGTTTTCCCGATATATTTATATTCTCGCAAGGTAGAACTGATTGATTTTTAACTATTTTAATCTATATTACTAGGCATATTGAAAGAACCAATAATTGGCCGGTGAGCTCCGATACGAGCCGAGCGAAATTGATTTTAATTTCGGAAAAAGTTCTCGAAATATAAAGTCTTATAAAATCGGGGTCAATTGGTTTTCCCGATATATTTATATTCTCGCAAGGTAGAACTGATTGGTTTTTAATTATGTTAATCTGCATTATTAATCCTATCGAAAGAACCAATAATTGGCCGGTGAGCTCCGATACGAGCCGAGCGAAATTGGTTTTAAATTACGGAAAAAGTTCTCGAAATAGAAAGTCTTATAAAATCGGGGTCAATTGGTTTTCCCGATATATTTATATTCTCGCAAGGTAGAACTGATTGGTTTTTAACTAATTTAATCTACATTACTAGGCATATTGAAAGAACCAATAATTGGCCGGTGAGCTCCGATACGAGCCGAGCAAAATTGATTTTAATTATGGAAACAATTATCGAAATAGAAGGTCTTATAAAATCGGGGTCAATTGGAATTCCCGATATATTTATATTCTCGCAAGGTAGAACTGATTGGTTTTTAATTATTTAAATCTGAATAACTAAGCCTATCGAAAGAACCAATAATTGGCCGGTGAGCTCCAATACGAGCCGAGCAAAATTGATTTTAATTACGGAAACAATTATCGAAATAGAAGGTCTTATAAAATCGGGGTCAATTGGTTTTCCCGATATATTTATATTCTCGCAAGGTAGAACTGATTGGTTTTTAACTATGTTAATCTACATTACTAGTTCTATTGAAAGAACCAATAACTCGCCGGTGAGTTCCAACAAGAGCCGAGCGAAATTGATTTTAATTACGGAAAAAGTTCTCGAAATAGAAAGTCTTAAAAAATCGGGGTCAATTGGTTTTCCCGATATATTTATATTTTCGCAAGGTAGAACTGATTGGTTTTTAACTAGGTTAATCTACATTACTAGGCCTATCGAAAGAACCAATAATTGGCCGGTGAGCTCCGATACGAGCCGAGCGAAATTGATTTTAATTACGGAAATAGTTCTCGAAATAGAAAGTCTTAAAAAATCGGGGTCAATTGGTTTTCCCGATATATTTATATTTTCGCAAGGTAGAACTGATTGGTTTTTAACTAGGTTAATCTACATTACTAGGCCTATTGAAAGAACCAATAATTGGCAAGTGAGCTCCGATACGAGCCGAGCGAAATTGGTTTTAAATTACGGAAAAAGTTCTCGAAATAGAAAGTCTTATAAAGTCGGGGTCAATTGGTTTTCCCGATATATTTATATTCTCGCAAGGTAGAACTGATTGGTTTTTAACTAATTTAATCTACATTACTAGGCATATTGAAAGAACCAATAATTGGCCGGTGAGTTCCGATACGAGACGAGCAAAATTGATTTTAATTACGGAAACAATTATCGAAATAGAAGGTCTTATAAAATCGGGGTCAATTGGTTTTCCCGATATATTTATATTCTCGCCAGGTAGAACTGATTGATTTTTAACTATTTTAATCTATATTACTAGGCATATTGAAAGAACCAATAATTGGCCGGTGAGCTCCGATACGAGCCGAGCGAAATTGATTTTAATTACGGAAAAAGTTCTCGAAATATAAAGTCTTATAAAATCGGGGTCAATTGGTTTTCCCGATATATTTATATTCTCGCAAGGTAGAACTGATTGGTTTTTAATTATGTTAATCTGCATTATTAATCCTATCGAAAGAACCAATAATTGGCCGGTGAGCTCCGATACGAGCCGAGCGAAATTGGTTTTAAATTACGGAAAAAGTTCTCGAAATAGAAAGTCTTATAAAATCGGGGTCAATTGGTTTTCCCGATATATTTATATTCTCGCAAGGTAGAACTGATTGGTTTTTAACTAATTTAATCTACATTACTAGGCATATTGAAAGAACCAATAATTGGCCGGTGAGCTCCGATACGAGCCGAGCAAAATTGATTTTAATTACGGAAACAATTATCGAAATAGAAGGTCTTATAAAATCGGGGTCAATTGGAATTCCCGATATATTTATATTCTCGCAAGGTAGAACTGATTGGTTTTTAATTATTTAAATCTGAATAACTAGGCCTATCGAAAGAACCAATAATTGGCCGGTGAGCTCCAATACGAGCCGAGCGAAATTGATTTTAATTACGGAAAAAGTTCTCGAAATAGAAAGTCTTATAAAATCGGGGTCAATTGGTTTTCCCGATATATTTATATTCTCGCAAGGTTGAACTGATTGATTTTTAACTATTTTAATCTATATTACTAGGCATATTGAAAGAACCAATAATTGGCCGGTGAGCTCCGATACGAGCCGAGCGAAATTGATTTTAATTACGGAAAAAGTTCTCGAAATATAAAGTCTTATAAAATCGGGGTCAATTGGTTTTCCCGATATATTTATATTCTCGCAAGGTAGAACTGATTGGTTTTTAATTATGTTAATCTGCATTATTAATCCTATCGAAAGAACCAATAATTGGCCGGTGAGTTCCGATACGAGACGAGCAAAATTGATTTTAATTACGGAAACAATTATCGAAATAGAAGGTCTTATAAAATCGGGGTCAATTGGTTTTCCCGATATATTTATATTCTCGCCAGGTAGAACTGATTGATTTTTAACTATTTTAATCTATATTACTAGGCATATTGAAAGAACCAATAATTGGCCGGTGAGCTCCGATACGAGCCGAGCGAAATTGATTTTAATTACGGAAAAAGTTCTCGAAATATAAAGTCTTATAAAATCGGGGTCAATTGGTTTTCCCGATATATTTATATTCTCGCAAGGTAGAACTGATTGGTTTTTAATTATGTTAATCTGCATTATTAATCCTATCGAAAGAACCAATAATTGGCCGGTGAGCTCCGATACGAGCCGAGCGAAATTGGTTTTAAATTACGGAAAAAGTTCTCGAAATAGAAAGTCTTATAAAATCGGGGTCAATTGGTTTTCCCGATATATTTATATTCTCGCAAGGTAGAACTGATTGGTTTTTAACTAATTTAATCTACATTACTAGGCATATTGAAAGAACCAATAATTGGCCGGTGAGCTCCGATACGAGCCGAGCAAAATTGATTTTAATTACGGAAACAATTATCGAAATAGAAGGTCTTATAAAATCGGGGTCAATTGGAATTCCCGATATATTTATATTCTCGCAAGGTAGAACTGATTGGTTTTTAATTATTTAAATCTGAATAACTAGGCCTATCGAAAGAACCAATAATTGGCCGGTGAGCTCCAATACGAGCCGAGCGAAATTGATTTTAATTACGGAAAAAGTTCTCGAAATAGAAAGTCTTATAAAATCGGGGTCAATTGGTTTTCCCGATATATTTATATTCTCGCAAGGTTGAACTGATTGATTTTTAACTATTTTAATCTATATTACTAGGCATATTGAAAGAACCAATAATTGGCCGGTGAGCTCCGATACGAGCCGAGCGAAATTGATTTTAATTACGGAAAAAGTTCTCGAAATATAAAGTCTTATAAAATCGGGGTCAATTGGTTTTCCCGATATATTTATATTCTCGCAAGGTAGAACTGATTGGTTTTTAATTATGTTAATCTGCATTATTAATCCTATCGAAAGAACCAATAATTGGCCGGTGAGCTCCGATACGAGCCGAGCGAAATTGATTTTAATTACGGAAAAAGTTCTCGAAATAGAAAGTCTTATAAAATCGGGGTCAATTGGTTTTCCCGATATATTTATATTCTCGCAAAGTAGAACTGATTTGTTTTTAATTATGTTAATCTGCATTACTAGGCATATTGAAAGAACTAATAATTGGCCGGTGAGCTCCAATACGAGCCGAGCGAAATTGATTTTAATTACTGAAAAAGTTCTAGAAATAGAAGGTCTTATAAAATCGGAGACAATATGTTTTGCCGATATATTTATATTCTCGCAAGGTAGAACTGATTGGTTTTTAATTATTTTAATCTGAATAACTAGGCCTATCGAAAGAACCAATAATTGGCCGGTGAGCTCCAATACGAGCCGAGCAAAATTGATTTTAATTACGGAAACAATTATCGAAATAGAAGGTCTTATAAAATCGGGGTCAATTGGAATTCCCGATATATTTATATTCTCGCAAGGTAGAACTGATCGGTTTTTAATTATTTAAATCTGAATAACTAGGCCTATCGAAAAAACCAATAATTGGCCGGTGAGCTCCAATACGAGCCGAGCGAAATTGATTTTAATTACGGAAAAAGTTCTCGAAATAGAAAGTCTTATAAAATCGGGGTCAATTGGTTTTCCCGATATATTTATATTCTCGCAAGGTAGAACTGATTGATTTTTAACTATTTTAATCTATATTACTAGGCATATTGAAAGAACCAATAATTGGCCGGTGAGCTCCGATACGAGCCGAGCGAAATTGATTTTAATTACGGAAAAAGTTCTCGAAATATAAAGTCTTATAAAATCGGGGTCAATTGGTTTTCCCGATATATTTATATTCTCGCAAGGTAGAACTGATTGGTTTTTAATTATGTTAATCTGCATTATTAATCCTATCGAAAGAACCAATAATTGGCCGGTGAGCTCCGATACGAGCCGAGCGAAATTGGTTTTAAATTACGGAAAAAGTTCTCGAAATAGAAAGTCTTATAAAATCGGGGTCAATTGGTTTTCCCGATATATTTATATTCTCGCAAGGTAGAACTGATTGGTTTTTAACTAATTTAATCTACATTACTAGGCATATTGAAAGAACCAATAATTGGCCGGTGAGCTCCGATACGAGCCGAGCAAAATTGATTTTAATTACGGAAACAATTATCGAAATAGAAGGTCTTATAAAATCGGGGTCAATTGGAATTCCCGATATATTTATATTCTCGCAAGGTAGAACTGATCGGTTTTTAATTATTTAAATCTGAATAACTAGGCCTATCGAAAAAACCAATAATTGGCCGGTGAGCTCCAATACGAGCCGAGCGAAATTGATTTTAATTACGGAAAAAGTTCTCGAAATAGAAAGTCTTATAAAATCGGGGTCAATTGGTTTTCCCGATATATTTATATTCTCGCAAGGTAGAACTGATTGATTTTTAACTATTTTAATCTATATTACTAGGCATATTAAAAGAACCAATAATTGGCCGGTGAGCTCCGATACGAGCCGAGCGAAATTGATTTTAATTACGGAAAAAGTTCTCGAAATATAAAGTCTTATAAAATCGGGGTCAATTGGTTTTCCCGATATATTTATATTCTCGCAAGGTAGAACTGATTGGTTTTTAATTATGTTAATCTGCATTATTAATCCTATCGAAAGAACCAATAATTGGCCGGTGAGCTCCGATACGAGCCGAGCGAAATTGGTTTTAAATTACGGAAAAAGTTCTCGAAATAGAAAGTCTTATAAAATCGGGGTCAATTGGTTTTCCCGATATATTTATATTCTCGCAAGGTAGAACTGATTGATTTTTAACTATTTTAATCTATATTACTAGGCATATTGAAAGAACCAATAATTGGCCGGTGAGCTCCGATACGAGCCGAGCGAAATTGATTTTAATTACGGAAAAAGTTCTCGAAATATAAAGTCTTATAAAATCGGGGTCAATTGGTTTTCCCGATATATTTATATTCTCGCAAGGTAGAACTGATTGGTTTTTAATTATGTTAATCTGCATTATTAATCCTATCGAAAGAACCAATAATTGGCCGGTGAGCTCCGATACGAGCCGAGCGAAATTGGTTTTAAATTACGGAAAAAGTTCTCGAAATAGAAAGTCTTATAAAATCGGGGTCAATTGGTTTTCCCGATATATTTATATTCTCGCAAGGTAGAACTGATTGGTTTTTAACTAATTTAATCTACATTACTAGGCATATTGAAAGAACCAATAATTGGCCGGTGAGCTCCGATACGAGCCGAGCAAAATTGATTTTAATTACGGAAACAATTATCGAAATAGAAGGTCTTATAAAATCGGGGTCAATTGGAATTCCCGATATATTTATATTCTCGCAAGGTAGAACTGATCGGTTTTTAATTATTTAAATCTGAATAACTAGGCCTATCGAAAAAACCAATAATTGGCCGGTGAGCTCCAATACGAGCCGAGCGAAATTGATTTTAATTACGGAAAAAGTTCTCGAAATAGAAAGTCTTATAAAATCGGGGTCAATTGGTTTTCCCGATATATTTATATTCTCGCAAGGTAGAACTGATTGATTTTTAACTATTTTAATCTATATTACTAGGCATATTAAAAGAACCAATAATTGGCCGGTGAGCTCCGATACGAGCCGAGCGAAATTGATTTTAATTACGGAAAAAGTTCTCGAAATATAAAGTCTTATAAAATCGGGGTCAATTGGTTTTCCCGATATATTTATATTCTCGCAAGGTAGAACTGATTGGTTTTTAATTATGTTAATCTGCATTATTAATCCTATCGAAAGAACCAATAATTGGCCGGTGAGCTCCGATACGAGCCGAGCGAAATTGGTTTTAAATTACGGAAAAAGTTCTCGAAATAGAAAGTCTTATAAAATCGGGGTCAATTGGTTTTCCCGATATATTTATATTCTCGCAAGGTAGAACTGATTGGTTTTTAACTAATTTAATCTACATTACTAGGCATATTGAAAGAACCAATAATTGGCCGGTGAGCTCCGATACGAGCCGAGCAAAATTGATTTTAATTACGGAAACAATTATCGAAATAGAAGGTCTTATAAAATCGGGGTCAATTGGAATTCCCGATATATTTATATTCTCGCACGGTAGAACTGATTGGTTTTTAATTATTTAAATCTGAATAACTAGGCCTATCGAAAGAACCAATAATTGGCCGGTGAGCTCCAATACGAGCCGAGCGAAATTGATTTTAATTACGGAAAAAGTTCTCGAAATAGAAAGTCTTATAAAATCGGGGTCAATTGGTTTTCCCTATATATTTATATTCTCGCAAGGTAGAACTGATTGATTTTTAACTATTTTAATCTATATTACTAGGCATATTGAAAGAACCAATAATTGGCCGGTGAGCTCCGATACGAGCCGAGCGAAATTGATTTTAATTACGGAAAAAGTTCTCGAAATATAAAGTCTTATAAAATCGGGGTCAATTGGTTTTCCCGATATATTTATATTCTCGCAAGGTAGAACTGATTGGTTTTTAATTATGTTAATCTGCATTACTAGGCCTATCGAAAGAACCAATAATTGGCCGATGAGCTCCGATACGAGCCGAGCGAAATTGGTTTTAAATTACGGAAAAAGTTCTCGAAATAGAAAGTCTTATAAAATCGGGGTCAATTGGTTTTCCCGATATATTTATATTCTCGCAAGGTAGAACTGATTGGTTTTTAACTAATTTAATCTACATTACTAGGCATATTGAAAGAACCAATAATTGGCCGGTGAGCTCCGATACGAGCCGAGCAAAATTGATTTTAATTACGGAAACAATTATCGAAATAGAAGGTCTTATAAAATCGGGGTCAATTGGTTTTCCCAATACGAGCCGAGCGAAATTGATTTTAATTACGGAAAAAGTTCTCGAAATAAAAAGCCTTATAAAATCGGGGACAATTGTTTTTGCCGATATATTTATATTCTCACAAGGTAGAACTGATTGGTTTTTAATTATGTTAATCTGCATTACTAGGCCTATCGAAAGAACAAATAACTGGCCGGTAAGCTCCAATACGAGCCGAGCGAAATTGATTTTAATTACGGAAAAAGTTCTCGAAATAGAAAGTCTTATAAAATCGGGGTCAATTGGTTTTCCCGATATATTTATATTCTCGCAAGGTAGAACTGATTTGTTTTTAATTATTTTAATCTGAATAACTAGGCCTATCGAAAGAACCAATAATTGGCCGGTGAGCTCCAATACGAGCCGAGCGAAATTGATTTTAATTACTGAAAAAGTTCTAGAAATAGAAGGTCTTATAAAATCGGAGACAATATGTTTTGCCGATATATTTATATTCTCGCAAGGTAGAACTGATTGGTTTTTAATTATTTTAATCTGAATAACTAGGACTATCGAAAGAACCAATAATTGGCCGGTGAGCTCCAATACGAGCCGAGCGAAATTGATTTTAATTACGGAAAAAGTTCTCGAAATAGAAAGTCTTATAAAATCGGGGTCAATTGGTTTTCCCGATATATTTATATTCTCGCAAGGTAGAACTGATTGATTTTTAACTATTTTAATCTATATTACTAGGCATATTGAAAGAACCAATAATTGGCCGGTGAGCTCCGATACGAGCCGAGCGAAATTGATTTTAATTACGGAAAAAGTTCTCGAAATATAAAGTCTTATAAAATCGGGGTCAATTGGTTTTCCCGATATATTTTTATTCTCGCAAGGTAGAACTGATTGCTTTTTAATTATGTTAATCTGCATTATTAATCCTATCGAAAGAACCAATAATTGGCCGGTGAGCTCCGATACGAGCCGAGCGAAATTGGTTTTAAATTACGGAAAAAGTTCTCGAAATAGAAAGTCTTATAAAATCGGGGTCAATTGGTTTTCCCGATATATTTTTATTCTCGCAAGGTAGAACTGATTGGTTTTTAATTATGTTAATCTGCATTATTAATCCTATCGAAAGAACCAATAATTGGCCGGTGAGCTCCAATACGAGCCGAGCGAAATTGATTTTAATTACGGAAAAAGTTCTCGAAATAGAAAGTCTTATAAAATCGGGGTCAATTGGTTTTCCCGATATATTTATATTCTCGCAAGGTAGAACTGATTGATTTTTAACTATTTTAATCTATATTACTAGGCATATTGAAAGAACCAATAATTGGCCGGTGAGCTCCGATACGAGCCGAGCGAAATTGATTTTAATTACGGAAAAAGTTCTCGAAATATAAAGTCTTATAAAATCGGGGTCAATTGGTTTTCCCGATATATTTATATTCTCGCAAGGTAGAACTGAATGGTTTTTAATTATGTTAATCTGCATTACTAGGCCTATCGAAAGAACCAATAATTGGCCGATGAGCTCCGATACGAGCCGAGCGAAATTGGTTTTAAATTACGGAAAAAGTTCTCGAAATAGAAAGTCTTATAAAATCGGGGTCAATTGGTTTTCCCGATATATTTATATTCTCGCAAGGTAGAACTGATTGGTTTTTAACTAATTTAATCTACATTACTAGGCATATTGAAAGAACCAATAATTGGCCGGTGAGCTCCGATACGAGCCGAGCAAAATTGATTTTAATTACGGAAACAATTATCGAAATAGAAGGTCTTATAAAATCGGGGTCAATTGGTTTTCCCAATACGAGCCGAGCGAAATTGATTTTAATTACGGAAAAAGTTCTCGAAATAAAAAGCCTTATAAAATCGGGGACAATTGTTTTTGCCGATATATTTATATTCTCACAAGGTAGAACTGATTGGTTTTTAATTATGTTAATCTGCATTACTAGGCCTATCGAAAGAACAAATAACTGGCCGGTAAGCTCCAATACGAGCCGAGCGAAATTGATTTTAATTACGGAAAAAGTTCTCGAAATAGAAAGTCTTATAAAATCGGGGTCAATTGGTTTTCCCGATATATTTATATTCTCGCAAGGTAGAACTGATTTGTTTTTAATTATTTTAATCTGAATAACTAGGCCTATCGAAAGAACCAATAATTGGCCGGTGAGCTCAAATACGAGCCGAGCGAAATTGATTTTAATTACTGAAAAAGTTCTAGAAATAGAAGGTCTTATAAAATCGGAGACAATATGTTTTGCCGATATATTTATATTCTCGCAAGGTAGAACTGATTGGTTTTTAATTATTTTAATCTGAATAACTAGGCCTATCGAAAGAACCAATAATTGGCCGGTGAGCTCCAATACGAGCCGAGCGAAATTGATTTTAATTACGGAAAAAGTTCTCGAAATAGAAAGTCTTATAAAATCGGGGTCAATTGGTTTTCCCGATATATTTATATTCTCGCAAGGTAGAACTGATTGATTTTTAACTATTTTAATCTATATTACTAGGCATATTGAAAGAACCAATAATTGGCCGGTGAGCTCCGATACGAGCCGAGCGAAATTGATTTTAATTACGGAAAAAGTTCTCGAAATATAAAGTCTTATAAAATCGGGGTCAATTGGTTTTCCCGATATATTTATATTCTCGCAAGGTAGAACTGATTGGTTTTTAATTATGTTAATCTGCATTATTAATCCTATCGAAAGAACCAATAATTGGCCGGTGAGCTCCGATACGAGCCGAGCGAAATTGGTTTTAAATTACGGAAAAAGTTCTCGAAATAGAAAGTCTTATAAAATCGGGGTCAATTGGTTTTCCCGATATATTTATATTCTCGCAAGGTAGAACTGATTGGTTTTTAACTAATTTAATCTACATTACTAGGCATATTGAAAGAACCAATAATTGGCCGGTGAGCTCCGATACGAGCCGAGCAAAATTGATTTTAATTACGGAAACAATTATCGAAATAGAAGGTCTTATAAAATCGGGGTCAATTGGAATTCCCGATATATTTATATTCTCGCAAGGTAGAACTGATTGGTTTTTAATTATTTAAATCTGAATAACTAGGCCTATCGAAAGAACCAATAATTGGCCGGTGAGCTCCAATACGAGCCGAGCGAAATTGATTTTAATTACGGAAAAAGTTCTCGAAATAGAAAGTCTTATAAAATCGGGGTCAATTGGTTTTCCCGATATATTTATATTCTCGCAAGGTAGAACTGATTGATTTTTAACTATTTTAATCTATATTACTAGGCATATTGAAAGAACCAATAATTGGCCGGTGAGCTCCGATACGAGCCGAGCGAAATTGATTTTAATTACGGAAAAAGTTCTCGAAATATAAAGTCTTATAAAATCGGGGTCAATTGGTTTTCCCGATATATTTATATTCTCGCAAGGTAGAACTGATTGGTTTTTAACTAATTTAATCTACATTACTAGGCATATTGAAAGAACCAATAATTGGCCGGTGAGCTCCGATACGAGCCGAGCAAAATTGATTTTAATTACGGAAACAATTATCGAAATAGAAGGTCTTATAAAATCGGGGTCAATTGGTTTTGCCGATATATTTATATTCTCGCAAGGTAGAACTGATTGGTTTTTAACTATGTTAATCTACATTTCTAGGCCTATTGAAAGAACCAATAACTCGCCGGTGAGTTCCAACAAGAGACGAGCGAAATTGATTTTAATTACGGAAAAAGTTCTCGAAATAGAAAGTCTTATAAAATCGGGGTCAATTGGTTTTCCCGATATATTTATATTCTCGCAAGGTAGAACTGATTGATTTTTAACTATTTTAATCTATATTACTAGGCATATTGAAAGAACCAATAATTGGCCGGTGAGCTCCGATACGAGCCGAGCGAAATTGATTTTAATTACGGAAACAATTATCGAAATAGAAGGTCTTATAAAATCGGGGTCAATTGGAATTCCCGATATATTTATATTCTCGCAAGGTAGAACTGATTGGTTTTTAATTATTTAAATCTGAATAACTAGGCCTATCGAAAGAACCAATAATTAGCCGGTGAGCTCCAATACGAGCCGAGCGAAATTGATTTTAATTACGGAAAAAGTTCTCGAAATAGAAAGTCTTATAAAATCGGGGTCAATTGGTTTTCCCGATATATTTATATTCTCGCAAGGTAGAACTGATTGATTTTTAACTATTTAAATCTATATTACTAGGCATATTGAAAGAACCAATAATTGGCCGGTGAGCTCCGATACGAGCCGAGCGAAATTGATTTTAATTACGGAAAAAGTTCTCGAATTATAAAGTCTTATAAAATCGGGGTCAATTGGTTTTCCCGATATATTTATATTCTCGCAAGGTAGAACTGATTGGTTTTTAATTATGTTAATCTGCATTATTAATCCTATCGAAAGAACCAATAATTGGCCGATGAGCTCCGATACGAGCCGAGCGAAATTGGTTTTAAATTACGGAAAAAGTTCTCGAAATAGAAAGTCTTATAAAATCGGGGTCAATTGGTTTTCCCGATATATTTATATTCTCGCAAGGTAGAACTGATTGGTTTTTAACTAATTTAATCTACATTACTAGGCATATTGAAAGAACCAATAATTGGCCGGTGAGCTCCGATACGAGCCGAGCAAAATTGATTTTAATTACGGAAACAATTATCGAAATAGAAGGTCTTATAAAATCGGGGTCAATTGGTTTTCCTGATATATTTATATTCTCGCAAGGTAGAACTGATTGGTTTTTAACTATGTTAATCTACATTACTAGGCCTATTGAAAGAACCAATAACTCGCCGGTGAGTTCCAACAAGAGACGAGCGAAATTGATTTTAATTACGGAAAAAGTTCTCGAAATAGAAAGTCTTATAAAATCGGGGTCAATTGGTTTTCCCGATATATTTATATTCTCGCAAGGTAGAACTGATTGATTTTTAACTATTTTAATCTATATTACTAGGCATATTGAAAGAACCAATAATTGGCCGGTGAGCTCCGATACGAGCCGAGCGAAATTGATTTTAATTACGGAAAAAGTTCTCGAAATATAAAGTCTTATAAAATCGGGGTCAATTGGTTTTCCCGATATATTTATATTCTCGAAAGGTAGAACTGATTGGTTTTTAACTAATTTAATCTACATTACTAGGCATATTGAAAGAACCAATAATTGGCCGGTGAGCTCCGATACGAGCCGAGCAAAATTGATTTTAATTACGGAAACAATTATCGAAATAGAAGGTCTTATAAAATCGGGGTCAATTGGAATTCCCGATATATTTATATTCTCGCAAGGTAGAACTGATTGGTTTTTAATTATTTAAATCTGAATAACTAGGCCTATCGAAAGAACCAATAATTGGCCGGTGAGCTCCAATACGAGCCGAGCGAAATTGATTTTAATTACGGAAAAAGTTCTCGAAAAAGAAAGTCTTATAAAATCGGGGTCAATTGGTTTTCCCGATATATTTATATTCTCGCAAGGTAGAACTGATTGATTTTTAACTATTTAAATCTATATTACTAGGCATATTGAAAGAACCAATAATTGGCCGGTGAGCTCCGATACGAGCCGAGCGAAATTGATTTTAATTACGGAAAAAGTTCTCGAAATATAAAGTCTTATAAAATCGGGGTCAATTGGTTTTCCCGATATATTTATATTCTCGCAAGGTAGAACTGATTGGTTTTTTATTATGTTAATCTGCATTATTAATCCTATCGAAAGAACCAATAATTGGCCGATGAGCTCCGATACGAGCCGAGCGAAATTGGTTTTAAATTACGGAAAAAGTTCTCGAAATAGAAAGTCTTATAAAATCGGGGTCAATTGGTTTTCCCGATATATTTATATTCTCGCAAGGTAGAACTGATTGGTTTTTAACTAATTTAATCTACATTACTAGGCATATTGAAAGAACCAATAATTGGCCGGTGAGCTCCGATACGAGCCGAGCGAAATTGATTTTAATTACGGAAAAAGTTCTCGAAATATAAAGTCTTATAAAATCGGGGTCAATTGGTTTTCCCGATATATTTATATTCTCGCAAGGTAGAACTGATTGGTTTTTAACTAATTTAATCTACATTACTAGGCATATTGAAAGAACCAATAATTGGCCGGTGAGCTCCGATACGAGCCGAGCAAAATTGATTTTAATTACGGAAACAATTATCGAAATAGAAGGTCTTATAAAATCGGGGTCAATTGGTTTTGCCGATATATTTATATTCTCGCAAGGTAGAACTGATTGGTTTTTAACTATGTTAATCTACATTTCTAGGCCTATTGAAAGAACCAATAACTCGCCGGTGAGTTCCAACAAGAGACGAGCGAAATTGATTTTAATTACGGAAAAAGTTCTCGAAATAGAAAGTCTTATAAAATCGGGGTCAATTGGTTTTCCCGATATATTTATATTCTCGCAAGGTAGAACTGATTGATTTTTAACTATTTTAATCTATATTACTAGGCATATTGAAAGAACCAATAATTGGCCGGTGAGCTCCGATACGAGCCGAGCGAAATTGATTTTAATTACGGAAACAATTATCGAAATAGAAGGTCTTATAAAATCGGGGTCAATTGGAATTCCCGATATATTTATATTCTCGCAAGGTAGAACTGATTGGTTTTTAATTATTTAAATCTGAATAACTAGGCCTATCGAAAGAACCAATAATTAGCCGGTGAGCTCCAATACGAGCCGAGCGAAATTGATTTTAATTACGGAAAAAGTTCTCGAAATAGAAAGTCTTATAAAATCGGGGTCAATTGGTTTTCCCGATATATTTATATTCTCGCAAGGTAGAACTGATTGATTTTTAACTATTTAAATCTATATTACTAGGCATATTGAAAGAACCAATAATTGGCCGGTGAGCTCCGATACGAGCCGAGCGAAATTGATTTTAATTACGGAAAAAGTTCTCGAATTATAAAGTCTTATAAAATCGGGGTCAATTGGTTTTCCCGATATATTTATATTCTCGCAAGGTAGAACTGATTGGTTTTTAATTATGTTAATCTGCATTATTAATCCTATCGAAAGAACCAATAATTGGCCGATGAGCTCCGATACGAGCCGAGCGAAATTGGTTTTAAATTACGGAAAAAGTTCTCGAAATAGAAAGTCTTATAAAATCGGGGTCAATTGGTTTTCCCGATATATTTATATTCTCGCAAGGTAGAACTGATTGGTTTTTAACTAATTTAATCTACATTACTAGGCATATTGAAAGAACCAATAATTGGCCGGTGAGCTCCGATACGAGCCGAGCAAAATTGATTTTAATTACGGAAACAATTATCGAAATAGAAGGTCTTATAAAATCGGGGTCAATTGGTTTTCCTGATATATTTATATTCTCGCAAGGTAGAACTGATTGGTTTTTAACTATGTTAATCTACATTACTAGGCCTATTGAAAGAACCAATAACTCGCCGGTGAGTTCCAACAAGAGACGAGCGAAATTGATTTTAATTACGGAAAAAGTTCTCGAAATAGAAAGTCTTATAAAATCGGGGTCAATTGGTTTTCCCGATATATTTATATTCTCGCAAGGTAGAACTGATTGATTTTTAACTATTTTAATCTATATTACTAGGCATATTGAAAGAACCAATAATTGGCCGGTGAGCTCCGATACGAGCCGAGCGAAATTGATTTTAATTACGGAAAAAGTTCTCGAAATATAAAGTCTTATAAAATCGGGGTCAATTGGTTTTCCCGATATATTTATATTCTCGAAAGGTAGAACTGATTGGTTTTTAACTAATTTAATCTACATTACTAGGCATATTGAAAGAACCAATAATTGGCCGGTGAGCTCCGATACGAGCCGAGCAAAATTGATTTTAATTACGGAAACAATTATCGAAATAGAAGGTCTTATAAAATCGGGGTCAATTGGAATTCCCGATATATTTATATTCTCGCAAGGTAGAACTGATTGGTTTTTAATTATTTAAATCTGAATAACTAGGCCTATCGAAAGAACCAATAATTGGCCGGTGAGCTCCAATACGAGCCGAGCGAAATTGATTTTAATTACGGAAAAAGTTCTCGAAAAAGAAAGTCTTATAAAATCGGGGTCAATTGGTTTTCCCGATATATTTATATTCTCGCAAGGTAGAACTGATTGATTTTTAACTATTTAAATCTATATTACTAGGCATATTGAAAGAACCAATAATTGGCCGGTGAGCTCCGATACGAGCCGAGCGAAATTGATTTTAATTACGGAAAAAGTTCTCGAAATATAAAGTCTTATAAAATCGGGGTCAATTGGTTTTCCCGATATATTTATATTCTCGCAAGGTAGAACTGATTGGTTTTTAACTAATTTAATCTACATTACTAGGCATATTGAAAGAACCAATAATTGGCCGGTGAGCTCCGATACGAGCCGAGCAAAATTGATTTTAATTACGGAAACAATTATCGAAATAGAAGGTCTTATAAAATCGGGGTCAATTGGTTTTCCTGATATATTTATATTCTCGCAAGGTAGAACTGATTGGTTTTTAACTATGTTAATCTACATTACTAGGCCTATTGAAAGAACCAATAACTCGCCGGTGAGTTCCAACAAGAGACGAGCGAAATTGATTTTAATTACGGAAAAAGTTCTCGAAATAGAAAGTCTTATAAAATCGGGGTCAATTGGTTTTCCCGATATATTTATATTCTCGCAAGGTAGAACTGATTGATTTTTAACTATTTTAATCTATATTACTAGGCATATTGAAAGAACCAATAATTGGCCGGTGAGCTCCGATACGAGCCGAGCGAAATTGATTTTAATTACGGAAAAAGTTCTCGAAATATAAAGTCTTATAAAATCGGGGTCAATTGGTTTTCCCGATATATTTATATTCTCGAAAGGTAGAACTGATTGGTTTTTAACTAATTTAATCTACATTACTAGGCATATTGAAAGAACCAATAATTGGCCGGTGAGCTCCGATACGAGCCGAGCAAAATTGATTTTAATTACGGAAACAATTATCGAAATAGAAGGTCTTATAAAATCGGGGTCAATTGGAATTCCCGATATATTTATATTCTCGCAAGGTAGAACTGATTGGTTTTTAATTATTTAAATCTGAATAACTAGGCCTATCGAAAGAACCAATAATTGGCCGGTGAGCTCCAATACGAGCCGAGCGAAATTGATTTTAATTACGGAAAAAGTTCTCGAAAAAGAAAGTCTTATAAAATCGGGGTCAATTGGTTTTCCCGATATATTTATATTCTCGCAAGGTAGAACTGATTGATTTTTAACTATTTAAATCTATATTACTAGGCATATTGAAAGAACCAATAATTGGCCGGTGAGCTCCGATACGAGCCGAGCGAAATTGATTTTAATTACGGAAAAAGTTCTCGAAATATAAAGTCTTATAAAATCGGGGTCAATTGGTTTTCCCGATATATTTATATTCTCGCAAGGTAGAACTGATTGGTTTTTTATTATGTTAATCTGCATTATTAATCCTATCGAAAGAACCAATAATTGGCCGATGAGCTCCGATACGAGCCGAGCGAAATTGGTTTTAAATTACGGAAAAAGTTCTCGAAATAGAAAGTCTTATAAAATCGGGGTCAATTGGTTTTCCCGATATATTTATATTCTCGCAAGGTAGAACTGATTGGTTTTTAACTAATTTAATCTACATTACTAGGCATATTGAAAGAACCAATAATTGGCCGGTGAGCTCCGATACGAGCCGAGCAAAATTGATTTTAATTACGGAAACAATTATCGAAATAGAAGGTCTTATAAAATCGGGGTCAATTGGTTTTCCCGATATATTTATATTCTCGCAAGGTAGAACTGATTGGTTTTTAACTATGTTAATCTACATTACTAGGCCTATTGAAAGAACCAATAACTCGCCGGTGAGTTCCAACAAGAGACGAGCGAAATTGATTTTAATTACGGAAAAAGTTCTCGAAATATAAAGTCTTATAAAATCGGGGTCAATTGGTTTTCCCGATATATTTATATTCTCGAAAGGTAGAACTGATTGGTTTTTAACTAATTTAATCTACATTACTAGGCATATTGAAAGAACCAATAATTGGCCGGTGAGCTCCGATACGAGCCGAGCAAAATTGATTTTAATTACGGAAACAATTATCGAAATAGAAGGTCTTATAAAATCGGGGTCAATTGGAATTCCCGATATATTTATATTCTCGCAAGGTAGAACTGATTGGTTTTTAATTATTTAAATCTGAATAACTAGGCCTATCGAAAGAACCAATAATTGGCCGGTGAGCTCCAATACGAGCCGAGCGAAATTGATTTTAATTACGGAAAAAGTTCTCGAAATAGAAAGTCTTATGAAATCGGGGTCAATTGGTTTTCCCGATATATTTATATTCTCGCAAGGTAGAACTGATTGATTTTTAACTATTTAAATCTATATTACTAGGCATATTGAAAGAACCAATAATTGGCCGGTGAGCTCCGATACGAGCCGAGCGAAATTGATTTTAATTACGGAAAAAGTTCTCGAAATATAAAGTCTTATAAAATCGGGGTCAATTGGTTTTCCCGATATATTTATATTCTCGAAAGGTAGAACTGATTGGTTTTTTATTATGTTAATCTGCATTATTAATCCTATCGAAAGAACCAATAATTGGCCGATGAGCTCCGATACGAGCCGAGCGAAATTGGTTTTAAATTACGGAAACAATTATCGAAATAGAAGGTCTTATAAAATCGGGGTCAATTGGTTTTCCCGATATATTTATATTCTCGCAAGGTAGAACTGATTGGTTTTTAACTAATTTAATCTACATTACTAGGCATATTGAAAGAACCAATAATTGGCCGGTGAGCTCCGATACGAGCCGAGCAAAATTGATTTTAATTACGGAAACAATTATCGAAATAGAAGGTCTTATAAAATCGGGGTCAATTGGTTTTCCCGATATATTTATATTCTCGCAAGGTAGAACTGATTGGTTTTTAACTATGTTAATCTACATTACTAGGCCTATTGAAAGAACCAATAACTCGCCGGTGAGTTCCAACAAGAGACGAGCGAAATTGATTTTAATTACGGAAAAAGTTCTCGAAATAGAAAGTCTTAAAAAATCGGGGTCAATTGGTTTTCCCGATATATTTATATTTTCGCAAGGTAGAACTGATTGGTTTTTAACTAGGTTAATCTACATTACTAGGCCTATTGAAAGAACCAATAACTGGCCGGTGAGCTCCAATACGAGCCGAGCGAAATTGATTTTAATTACGGAAAAAGTTCTCGAAATAGAAAGTCTTATAAAATCGGGGTCAATTGGTTTTCCCGATATATTTATATTATCGCAAGGTATAACTGATTGGTTTTTAACTATTTTAATCTACATTACTAGGCATATTGAAAGATTCAATAATTGGCCGGTGAGCTCCGATACGAGCCGAGCGAAATTGATTTTAATTACGGAAAAAGTTCTCGAAATAGAAGGTTTTATAAAATCGGAGACAATTGGTTTTGCCGATATAGTTATATTCTCGCAAGGTAGAACTGATTGGTTTTTAACTATGTTAATCTACATTACCAGGACTATTGAAAGAACAAATAACTGGCCGGTGAGTTCCGACACGAGCCGAGCGAAATTGATTTTAATTACGGAAAAAGTTCTCGAAATAGAAAGTCTTATAAAATCTAGGTCAATTGGTTTTCCCGATATATTTATATTCTCGCAAGGTAGAACTGATTTGTTTTTAATTATGTTAATCTGCATTACTAGGCATATTGAAAGAACCAATAATTGGCCGGTGAGCTCCAATACGAGCCGAGCGAAATTGATTTTAATTACGGAAAAAGTTCTAGAAATAGAAGGTCTTATAAAATCGGAGACAATTTGTTTTGCCGATATATTTATATTCTCGCAAGGTAGAACTGATTGGTTTTTAATTATTTTAATCTGAATAACTAGGCCTATCGAAAGAACCAATAATTGGCCGGTGAGCTCCAATACGAGCCGAGCGAAATTGATTTTAATTACGGAAAAAGTTCTCGAAATAGAAGGTTTTATAAAATCGGAGACAATTGGTTTTGCCGATATAGTTATATTCTCGCAAGGTAGAACTGATTGGTTTTTAATTATGTTAATCTGCATTATTAATCCTATCGAAAGAACCAATAATTGGCCGGTGAGCTCCGATACGAGCCGAGCGAAATTGGTTTTAAATTACGGAAAAAGTTCTCGAAATAGAAAGTCTTATAAAATCGGGGTAAATTGGTTTTCCCGATATATTTATATTCTCGCAAGGTAGAACTGATTGGTTTTTAACTAATTTAATCTACATTACTAGGCATATTGAAAGAACCAATAATTGGCAGGTGAGCTCCGATACGAGCCGAGCAAAATTGATTTTAATTACGGAAACAATTATCGAAATAGAAGGTCTTATAAAATCGGGGTCAATTGGTTTTCCCGATATATTTATATTCTCGCAAGGTAGAACTGATTGGTTTTAATATGTTTATCTACTTTACTAGGCCTATTGAAAGAACCAATAACTCGCCGGTGAGTTCCGACAAGAGCCGAGCGAAATTGATTTTAATTACGGAAAAAGTTCTCGAAATAGAAAGTCTTATAAAATCGGGGTCAACTGGTTTTGCCGATATATTTATATTATCGCAAGGTAGAACTGATTAGTTTTTAACTATGTTAATCTGCATTACTTGGCCTATCGAAAGAACCAATAATTGGCCGGTGAGCTCCGATACGAGCCGAGCGAAATTGATTTTAATTACGGAAATAGTTCTCGAAATAGAAAGTCTTAAAAAATCGGGGTCAATTGGTTTTCCCGATATATTTATATTTTCGCAAGGTAGAACTGATTGGTTTTTAACTAGGTTAATCTACATTACTAGGCCTATTGAAAGAACCAATAACTGGCCGGTGAGGTCCAATACGAGCCGAGCGAAATTGATTTTAATTACGGAAAAAGTTCTCGAAATAGAAAGCCTTATAAAATCGGGGACAATTGGTTTTGCCGATATATTTATATTCTCGCAAGGTAGAACTGATTGGTTTTTAATTATGTTAATCTGCATTACTAGGCCTATCGAAAGAACCAATAATTGGCCGGTAAGCTCCAATACGAGTCGAGCGAAATTGATTTTAATTACGGAAAAAGTTCTCGAAATAGAAAGTCTTATAAAATCGGGGTCAATTGGTTTTCCCGATATATTTATATTCTCGCAAGGTAGAACTGATTGGTTTTAAACTATTTTAATCTACATTACTAGGCATATTGAAAAATTCAATAATTGGCCGGTGAGCTCCGATACGAGCCGAGCGAAATTGATTTTAATTACGGAAAAAGTTCTCGAAATAGAAGGTTTTATAAAATCGGAGACAATTGGTTTTGCCGATATAGTTATATTCTCGCAAGGTAGAACTGATTGGTTTTTAACTATGTTAATCTACATTACCAGGCCTATTGAAAGAACAAATAACTGGCCGGTGAGTTCCGACACGAGCCGAGCGAAATTGATTTTAATTACGGAAAAAGTTCTCGAAATAGAAAGTCTTATAAAATCAGGGTCAATTGGTTTTCCCGATATATTTATATTCTCGCAAGGTAGAACTGATTGGTTTTTAACTAATTTAATCTACATTACTAGGCATATTGAAAGATTCAATAATTGGCCGGTGAGCTCCGATACGAGCCGAGCGAAATTGATTTTAATTACGGAAAAAGTTCTCGAAATAGAAGGTTTTATAAAATCGGAGACAATTGGTTTTGCCGATATAGTTATATTCTCGCAAGGTAGAACTGATTGGTTTTTAACTATGTTAATCTACATTACCAGGCCTTTTGAAAGAACAAATAACTGGCCGGTGAGTTCCGACACGAGCCGAGCGAAATTGATTTTAATTACGGAAAAAGTTCTCGAAATAGAAAGTCTTATAAAATCGGGGTCAATTGGTTTTCCCGATATATTTATATTCTCGCAAGGTAGAACTGATTTGTTTTTAATTATGTTAATCTGCATTACTAGGCATATTGAAAGAACCAATAATTGGCCGGTGAGCTCCAATACGAGCCGAGCGAAATTGATTTTAATTACGGAAAAAGTTCTAGAAATAGAAGGTCTTATAAAATCGGAGACAATTTGTTTTGCCGATATATTTATATTCTCGCAAGGTAGAACTGATTGGTTTTTAATTATTTTAATCTGAATAACTAGGCCTATCGAAAGAACCAATAATTGGCCGGTGAGCTCCAATACGAGCCGAGCGAAATTGATTTTAATTACGGAAAAAGTTCTCGAAATAGAAAGTCTTAAAAAATCGGGGTCAATTGGTTTTCCCGATATATTTATATTCTCGCAAGGTAGAACTGATTGGTTTTTAATTATGTTAATCTGCATTATTAATCCTATCGAAAGAACCAATAATTGGCCGGTGAGCTCCGATACGAGCCGAGCGAAATTGGTTTTAAATTACGGAAAAAGTTCTCGAAATAGAAAGTCTTATAAAATCGGGGTCAATTGGTTTTCCCGATATATTTATATTATCGCAAGGTAGAACTGATTGGTTTTTAACTAATTTAATCTACATTACTAGGCATATTGAAAGAACCAATAATTGGCAGGTGAGCTCCGATACGAGCCGAGCAAAATTGATTTTAATTACGGAAACAATTATCGAAATAAAAGGTCTTATAAAATCGGGGTCAATTGGTTTTCCCGATATATTTATATTCTCGCAAGGTAGAACTGATTGGTTTTTAACTATGTTTATCTACATTACTAGGCCTATTGAAAGAACCAATAACTCGCCGGTGAGTTCCGACAAGAGCCGAGCGAAATTGATTTTAATTACGGAAAAAGTTCTCGAAATAGAAAGTCTTATAAAATCGGGGTCAATTGGTTTTCCCGATATATTTATATTCTCGCAAGGTAGAACTGATTGATTTTTAACTATTTAAATCTATATTACTAGGCATATTGAAAGAACCAATAATTGGCCGGTGAGCTCCGATACGAGCCGAGCGAAATTGATTTTAATTACGGAAAAAGTTCTCGAAATATAAAGTCTTATAAAATCGGGGTCAATTGGTTTTCCCGATATATTTATATTCTCGCAAGGTAGAACTGATTGGTTTTTAATTATGTTAATCTGCATTATTAATCCTATCGAAAGAACCAATAATTGGCCGATGAGCTCCGATACGAGCCGAGCGAAATTGGTTTTAAATTACGGAAAAAGTTCTCGAAATAGAAAGTCTTATAAAATCGGGGTCAATTGATTTTCCCGATATATTTATATTCTCGCAAGGTAGAACTGATTGGTTTTTAACTAATTTAATCTACATTACTAGGCATATTGAAAGAACCAATAATTGGCCGGTGAGCTCCGATACGAGCCGAGCAAAATTGATTTTAATTACGGAAACAATTATCGAAATAGAAGGTCTTATAAAATCGGGGTCAATTGGTTTTCCCGATATATTTATATTCTCGCAAGGTAGAACTGATTGGTTTTTAACTATGTTAATCTACATTACTAGGCCTATTGAAAGAACCAATAACTCGCCGGTGAGTTCCAACAAGAGACGAGCGAAATTGATTTTAATTACGGAAAAAGTTCTCGAAATAGAAAGTCTTAAAAAATCGGGGTCAATTGGTTTTCCCGATATATTTATATTTTCGCAAGGTAGAACTGATTGGTTTTTAACTAGGTTAATCTACATTACTAGGCCTATTGAAAGAACCAATAACTGGCCGGTGAGCTCCAATACGAGCCGAGCGAAATTGATTTTAATTACGGAAAAAGTTCTCGAAATAGAAAGTCTTATAAAATCGGGGTCAATTGGTTTTCCCGATATATTTATATTCTCGCAAGGTATAACTGATTGGTTTTTAACTATTTTAATCTACATTACTAGGCATATTGAAAGATTCAATAATTGGCCGGTGAGCTCTGATACGAGCCGAGCGAAATTGATTTTAATTACGGAAAAAGTTCTCGAAATAGAAGGTTTTATAAAATCGGAGACAATTGGTTTTCCCGATATATTTATATTCTCGCAAGGTAGAACTGATTGGTTTTTAACTATTTTAATCTACATTACCAGGACTATTGAAAGAACAAATAACTGGCCGGTGAGTTCCGACACGAGCCGAGCGAAATTGATTTTAATTACGGAAAAAGTTCTCGAAATAGAAAGTCTTATAAAATCTAGGTCAATTGGTTTTCCCGATATATTTATATTCTCGCAAGGTAGAATTGATTTGTTTTTAATTATGTTAATTTGCATTACTAGGCATATTGAAAGAACCATTAATTGGCCGGTGAGCTCCAATACGAGCCGAGCGAAATTGATTTTAATTACGGAAAAAGTTCTAGAAATAGAAGGTCTTATAAAATCGGAGACAATTTGTTTTGCCGATATATTTATATTCTCGCAAGGTAGAACTGATTGGTTTTTAATTATTTTAATCTGAATAACTAGGCCTATCGAAAGAACCAATAATTGGCCGGTGAGCTCCAATACGAGCCGAGCGAAATTGATTTTAATTACGGAAAAAGTTCTCGAAATAGAAGGTTTTATAAAATCGGAGACAATTGGTTTTGCCGATATAGTTATATTCTCGCAAGGTAGAACTGATTGGTTTTTAATTATGTTAATCTGCATTATTAATCCTATCGAAAGAACCAATAATTGGCCGGCGAGCTCCGATACGAGCCGAGCGAAATTGGTTTTAAATTACGGAAAAAGTTCTCGAAATAGAAAGTCTTATAAAATCGGGGTCAATTGGTTTTCCCGATATATTTATATTCTCGCAAGGTAGAACTGATTGGTTTTTAACTAATTTAATCTACATTACTAGGCATATTGAAAGAACCAATAATTGGCAGGTGAGCTCCGATACGAGCCGAGCAAAATTGATTTTAATTACGGAAACAATTATCGAAATAGAAGGTCTTATAAAATCGGGGTCAATTGGTTTTCCCGATATATTTATATTCTCGCAAGGTAGAACTGATTGGTTTTTAACTATGTTTATCTACTTTACTAGGCCTATTGAAAGAACCAATAACTCGCCGGTGAGTTCCGACAAGAGCCGAGCGAAATTGATTTTAATTACGGAAAAAGTTCTCGAAATAGAAGGTTTTATAAAATCGGAGACAATTGGTTTTGCCGATATAGTTATATTCTCGCAAGGTAGAACTGATTGGTTTTTAATTATGTTAATCTGCATTATTAATCCTATCGAAAGAACCAATAATTGGCCGGTGAGCTCCAATACGAGCCGAGCGAAATTGGTTTTAAATTACGGAAAAAGTTCTCGAAATAGAAAGTCTTATAAAATCGGGGTCAATTGGTTTTCCCGATATATTTATATTCTCGCAAGGTAGAACTGATTGGTTTTTAACTAATTAAATCTACATTACTAGGCATATTGAAAGAACCAATAATTGGCAGGTGAGCTCCGATACGAGCCGAGCAAAATTGATTTTAATTACGGAAACAATTATCGAAATAGAAGGTCTTATAAAATTGGGGTCAATTGGTTTTCCCGATATATTTATATTCTCGCAAGGTAGAACTGATTGGTTTTTAACTATGTTTATCTACTTTACTAGGCCTATTGAAAGAACCAATAACTCGCCGGTGAGTTCCGACAAGAGCCGAGCGAAATTGATTTTAATTACGGAAAAAGTTCTCGAAATAGAAAGTCTTATAAAATCGGGGTCAACTGGTTTTGCCGATATATTTATATTATCGCAAGGTAGAACTGATTAGTTTTTAACTATGTTAATCTGCATTACTTGGCCTATCGAAAGAACCAATAATTGGCCGGTGCGCTCCGATACGAGCCGAGCGAAATAGATTTTAATTACGGAAATAGTTCTCGAAATAGAAAGTCTTAAAAAATCGGGGTTAATTGGTTTTCCCGATATATTTATATTTTCGCAAGGTAGAACTGATTGGTTTTTAACTAGGTTAATCTACATTACTAGGCCTATTGAAAGAACCAATAACTGGCCGGTGAGGTCCAATACGAGCCGAGCGAAATTGATTTTAATTACGGAAAAAGTTCTCGAAATAGAAAGCCTTATAAAATCGGGGACAATTGGTTTTGCCGATATATTTATATTCTCGCAAGGTAGAACTGATTGGTTTTTAATTATGTTAATCTGCATTACTAGGCCTATCGAAAGAACCAATAATTGGCCGGTAAGCTCCAATACGAGTCGAGCGAAATTGATTTTAATTACGGAAAAAGTTCTCGAAATAGAAAGTCTTATAAAATCGGGGTCAATTGGTTTTCCCGATATATTTATATTCTCGCAAGGTAGAACTGATTGGTTTTAAACTATTTTAATCTACATTACTAGGCATATTGAAAAATTCAATAATTGGCCGGTGAGCTCCGATACGAGCCGAGCGAAATTGATTTTAATTACGGAAAAAGTTCTCGAAATAGAAGGTTTTATAAAATCGGAGACAATTGGTTTTGCCGATATAGTTATATTCTCGCAAGGTAGAACTGATTGGTTTTTAACTATGTTAATCTACATTACCAGGCCTATTGAAAGAACAAATAACTGGCCGGTGAGTTCCGACACGAGCCGAGCGAAATTGATTTTAATTACGGAAAAAGTTCTCGAAATAGAAAGTCTTATAAAATCGGGGTCAATTGGTTTTCCCGATATATTTATATTCTCGCAAGGTAGAACTGATTGGTTTTTAACTAATTTAATCTACATTACTAGGCATATTGAAAGATTCAATAATTGGCCGGTGAGCTCCGATACGAGCCGAGCGAAATTGATTTTAATTACGGAAAAAGTTCTCGAAATAGAAGGTTTTATAAAATCGGAGACAATTGGTTTTGCCGATATAGTTATATTCTCGCAAGGTAGAACTGATTGGTTTTAAACTATGTTAATCTACATTACCAGGCCTTTTGAAAGAACAAATAACTGGCCGGTGAGTTGCGACACGAGCCGAGCGAAATTGATTTTAATTACGGAAAAAGTTCTCGAAATAGAAAGTCTTATAAAATCGGGGTCAATTGGTTTTCCCGATATATTTATATTCTCGCAAGGTAGAACTGATTGGTTTTTAATTATGTTAATCTGCATTATTAATCCTATCGAAAGAACCAATAATTGGCCGGTGAGCTCCGATACGAGCCGAGCGAAATTGGTTTTAAATTACGGAAAAAGTTCTCGAAATAGAAAGTCTTATAAAATCGGGGTCAATTGGTTTTCCCGATATATTTATATTATCGCAAGGTAGAACTGATTGGTTTTTAACTAATTTAATCTACATTACTAGGCATATTGAAAGAACCAATAATTGGCAGGTGAGCTCCGATACGAGCCGAGCAAAATTGATTTTAATTACGGAAACAATTATCGAAATAGAAGGTCTTATAAAATCGGGGACAATTGGTTTTGCCGATATATTTATATTCTCGCAAGGTAGAACTGATTGGTTTTTAATCATGTTAATCTGCATTACTAGGCCTATCGAAAGAACCAATAATTGGCCGGTAAGCTCCAATACGAGTCGAGCGAAATTGATTTTAATTACGGAAAAAGTTCTCGAAATAGAAAGTCTTATAAAATCGGGGTCAATTGGTTTTCCCGATATATTTATATTCTCGCAAGGTAGAACTGATTTGTTTTTAATTATGTTAATCTGCATTACTAGGCATATTGAAAGAACCAATAATTGGCCGGTGAGCTCCAATACGAGCCGAGCAAAATTGATTTTAATTACGGAAAAAGTTCTAGAAATAGAAAGTCTTATAAAATCGGAAACAATTTGTTTTGCCGATATATTTATATTCTCGCAAGGTAGAACTGATTGGTTTTTAATTATTTTAATCTGAATAACTAGGCCTATCGAAAGAACCAATAATTGGCCGGTGAGCTCCAATACGAGCCGAGCGAAATTGATTTTAATTACGGAAAAAGTTCTCGAAATAGAAAGTCTTAAAAAATCGGGGTCAATTGGTTTTCCCGATATATTTATATTCTCGCAAGGTAGAACTGATTGGTTTTTAATTATGTTAATCTGCATTATTAATCCCATCGAAAGAACCAATAATTGGCCGGTGAGCTCCGATACGAGCCGAGCGAAATTGGTTTTAAATTACGGAAAAAGTTCTCGAAATAGAAAGTCTTTTTAAATCGGGGTCAATTGGTTTTCCCGATATATTTATATTATCGCAAGGTAGAACTGATTGGTTTTTAACTAATTTAATCTACATTACTAGGCATATTGAAAGAACCAATAATTGGCAGGTGAGCTCCGATACGAGCCGAGCAAAATTGATTTTAATTACGGAAACAATTATCGAAATAGAAGGTCTTATAAAATCGGGGTCAATTGGTTTTCCCGATATATTTATATTCTCGCAAGGTAGAACTGATTGGTTTTTAACTATGTTTATCTACATTACTAGGCCTATTGAAAGAACCAATAACTCGCCGGTGAGTTCCGACAAGAGCCGAGCGAAATTGATTTTAATTACGGAAAAAGTTCTCGAAATAGAAAGTCTTATAAAATCGGGGTCAACTGGTTTTGCCGATATATTTATATTCTCGCAAGGTAGAACTGATTAGTTTTTAACTATGTTAATCTGCATTACTTGGCCTATCGAAAGAACCAATAATTGGCCGGTGAGCTCCGATACGAGCCGAGCGAAATTGATTTTAATTACGGAAATAGTTCTCGAAATAGAAAGTCTTAAAAAATCGGGGTCAATTGGTTTTCCCGATATATTTATATTTTCGCAAGGTAGAACTGATTGGTTTTTAACAAGGTTAATCTACATTACTAGGCCTATTGAAAGAACCAATAACTGGCCGGTGAGCTCCAATACGAGCCGAGCGAAATTGATTTTAATTACGGAAAAAGTTCTCGAAATAGAAAGCCTTATAAAATCGGGGACAATTGGTTTTGCCGATATATTTATATTCTCGCAAGGTAGAACTGATTGGTTTTTAATTATGTTAATCTGCATTACTAGGCCTATCGAAAGAACCAATAATTGGCCGGTAAGCTCCAATACGAGTCGAGCGAAATTGATTTTAATTACGGAAAAAGTTCTCGAAATAGAAAGTCTTATAAAATCGGGGTCAATTGGTTTTCCCGATATATTTATATTCTCGCAAGGTACAACTGATTGGTTTTAAACTATTTTAATCTACATTACTAGGCATATTGAAAAATTCAATAATTGGCCGGTGAGCTCCGATACGAGCCGAGCGAAATTGATTTTAATTACGGAAAAAGTTCTCGAAATAGAAGGTTTTATAAAATCGGAGACAATTGGTTTTGCCGATATAGTTATATTCTCGCAAGGTAGAACTGATTGGTTTTTAACTATGTTAATCTACATTACCAGGCCTATTGAAAGAACAAATAACTGGCCGGTGAGTTCCGACACGAGCCGAGCGAAATTGATTTTAATTACGGAAAAAGTTCTCGAAATAGAAAGTCTTATAAAATCGGGGTCAATTGGTTTTCCCGATATATTTATATTCTCGCAAGGTAGAACTGATTGGTTTTTAACTAATTTAATCTACATTACTAGGCATATTGAAAGATTCAATAATTGGCCGGTGAGCTCCGATACGAGCCGAGCGAAATTGATTTTAATTACGGAAAAAGTTCTCGAAATAGAAGGTTTTATAAAATCGGAGACAATTGGTTTTGCCGATATAGTTATATTCTCGCAAGGTAGAACTGATTGGTTTTTAACTATGTTAATCTGCATTACTAGGCCTATCGAAAGAACCAATAATTGGCCGGTAAGCTCCAATACGAGTCGAGCGAAATTGATTTTAATTACGGAAAAAGTTCTCGAAATAGAAAGTCTTATAAAATCGGGGTCAATTGGTTTTCCCGATATATTTATATTCTCGCAAGGTAGAACTGATTGGTTTTAAACTATTTTAATCTACATTACTAGGCATATTGAAAAATTCAATAATTGGCCGGTGAGCTCCGATACGAGCCGAGCGAAATTGATTTTAATTACGGAAAAAGTTCTCGAAATAGAAGGTTTTATAAAATCGGAGACAATTGGTTTTGCCGATATAGTTATATTCTCGCAAGGTAGAACTGATTGGTTTTTAACTATGTTAATCTACATTACCAGGCCTATTGAAAGAACAAATAACTGGCCGGTGAGTTCCGACACGAGCCGAGCGAAATTGATTTTAATTACGGAAAAAGTTCTCGAAATAGAAAGTCTTATAAAATCGGGGTCAATTGGTTTTCCCGATATATTTATATTCTCGCAAGGTAGAACTGATTGGTTTTTAACTAATTTAATCTACATTACTAGGCATATTGAAAGATTCAATAATTGGCCGGTGAGCTCCGATACGAGCCGAGCGAAATTGATTTTAATTACGGAAAAAGTTCTCGAAATAGAAGGTTTTATAAAATCGGAGACAATTGGTTTTGCCGATATAGTTATATTCTCGCAAGGTAGAACTGATTGGTTTTTAACTATGTTAATCTACATTACCAGGCCTTTTGAAAGAACAAATAACTGGCCGGTGAGTTCCGACACGAGCCGAGCGAAATTGATTTTAATTACGGAAAAAGTTCTCGAAATAGAAAGTCTTATAAAATCGGGGTCAATTGGTTTTCCCGATATATTTATATTCTCGCAAGGTAGAACTGATTTGTTTTTAATTATGTTAATCTGCATTACTAGGCATATTGAAAGAACCAATAATAGGCCGGTGAGCTCCAATACGAGCCGAGCGAAATTGATTTTAATTACGGAAAAAGTTCTAGAAATAGAAGGTCTTATAAAATCGGAGACAATTTGTTTTGCCGATATATTTATATTCTCGCAAGGTAGAACTGATTGGTTTTTAATTATTTTAATCTGAATAACTAGGCCTATCGAAAGAACCAATAATTGGCCGGTGAGCTCCAATACGAGCCGAGCGAAATTGATTTTAATTACGGAAAAAGTTCTCGAAATAGAAAGTCTTAAAAAATCGGGGTCAATTGGTTTTCCCGATATATTTATATTCTCGCAAGGTAGAACTGATTGGTTTTTAATTATGTTAATCTGCATTATTAATCCTATCGAAAGAACCAATAATTGGCCGGTGAGCTCCGATACGAGCCGAGCGAAATTTGTTTTAAATTACGGAAAAAGTTCTCGAAATAGAAAGTCTTATAAAATCGGGGTCAATTGGTTTTCCCGATATATTTATATTCTCGCAAGGTAGAACTGATTGGTTTTAAACTATTTTAATCTACATTACTAGGCATATTGAAAAATTCAATAATTGGCCGGTGAGCTCCGATACGAGCCGAGCGAAATTGATTTTAATTACGGAAAAAGTTCTCGAAATAGAAGGTTTTATAAAATCGGAGACAATTGGTTTTGCCGATATAGTTATATTCTCGCAAGGTAGAACTGATTGGTTTTTAACTATGTTAATCTACATTACCAGGCCTATTGAAAGAACAAATAACTGGCCGGTGAGTTCCGACACGAGCCGAGCGAAATTGATTTTAATTACGGAAAAAGTTCTCGAAATAGAAAGTCTTATAAAATCGGGGTCAATTGGTTTTCCCGATATATTTATATTCTCGCAAGGTAGAACTGATTGGTTTTTAACTAATTTAATCTTCATTACTAGGCATATTGAAAGATTCAATAATTGGCCGGTGAGCTCCGATACGAGCCGAGCGAAATTGATTTTAATTACGGAAAAAGTTCTCGAAATAGAAGGTTTTATAAAATCGGAGACAATTGGTTTTGCCGATATAGTTATATTCTCGCAAGGTAGAACTGATTGGTTTTTAACTATGTTAATCTGCATTACTAGGCCTATCGAAAGAACCAATAATTGGCCGGTAAGCTCCAATACGAGTCGAGCGAAATTGATTTTAATTACGGAAAAAGTTCTCGAAATAGAAAGTCTTATAAAATCGGGGTCAATTGGTTTTCCCGATATATTTATATTCTCGCAAGGTAGAACTGATTGGTTTTAAACTATTTTAATCTACATTACTAGGCATATTGAAAAATTCAATAATTGGCCGGTGAGCTCCGATACGAGCCGAGCGAAATTGATTTTAATTACGGAAAAAGTTCTCGAAATAGAAGGTTTTATAAAATCGGAGACAATTGGTTTTGCCGATATAGTTATATTCTCGCAAGGTAGAACTGATTGGTTTTTAACTATGTTAATCTACATTACCAGGCCTATTGAAAGAACAAATAACTGGCCGGTGAGTTCCGACACGAGCCGAGCGAAATTGATTTTAATTACGGAAAAAGTTCTCGAAATAGAAAGTCTTATAAAATCGGGGTCAATTGGTTTTCCCGATATATTTATATT
Organism: Leiobunum rupestre; assembly: GCF_980474605.1. Classification (NCBI taxonomy): domain Eukaryota; kingdom Metazoa; phylum Arthropoda; class Arachnida; order Opiliones; family Sclerosomatidae; genus Leiobunum; species Leiobunum rupestre. Next base: position 23,887,956 of record NC_143394.1, on the reverse strand, counting down.
CTCGCAAGGTAGAACTGATTGGTTTTTAACTAATTTAATCTACATTACTAGGCATATTGAAAGATTCAATAATTGGCCGGTGAGCTCCGATACGAGCCGAGCGAAATTGATTTTAATTACGGAAAAAGTTCTCGAAATAGAAGGTTTTATAAAATCGGAGACAATTGGTTTTGCCGATATAGTTATATTCTCGCAAGGTAGAACTGATTGGTTTTTAACTATGTTAATCTACATTACCAGGCCTTTTGAAAGAACAAATAACTGGCCGGTGAGTTCCGACACGAGCCGAGCGAAATTGATTTTAATTACGGAAAAAGTTCTCGAAATAGAAAGTCTTATAAAATCGGGGTCAATTGGTTTTCCCGATATATTTATATTCTCGCATGGTAGAACTGATTTGTTTTTAATTATGTTAATCTGCATTACTAGGCATATTGAAAGAACCAATAATAGGCCGGTGAGCTCCAATACGAGCCGAGCGAAATTGATTTTAATTACGGAAAAAGTTCTAGAAATAGAAGGTCTTATAAAATCGGAGACAATTTGTTTTGCCGATATATTTATATTCTCGCAAGGTAGAACTGATTGGTTTTTAATTTTTTTAATCTGAATAACTAGGCCTATCGAAAGAACCAATAATTGGCCGGTGAGCTCCAATACGAGCCGAGCGAAATTGATTTTAATTACGGAAAAAGTTCTCGAAATAGAAAGTCTTAAAAAATCGGGGTCAATTGGTTTTCCCGATATATTTATATTCTCGCAAGGTAGAACTGATTGGTTTTTAATTATGTTAATCTGCATTATTAATCCTATCGAAAGAACCAATAATTGGCCGGTGAGCTCCGATACGAGCCGAGCGAAATTGGTTTTAAATTACGGAAAAAGTTCTCGAAATAGAAAGTCTTATAAAATCGGGGTCAATTGGTTTTCCCGATATATTTATATTATCGCAAGGTAGAACTGATTGGTTTTTAACTAATTTAATCTACATTACTAGGCATATTGAAAGAACCAATAATTGGCAGGTGAGCTCCGATACGAGCCGAGCAAAATTGATTTTAATTACGGAAACAATTATCGAAATAGAAGGTCTTATAAAATCGGGGTCAATTGGTTTTCCCGATATATTTATATTCTCGCAAGGTAGAACTGATTGGTTTTTAACTATGTTTATCTACATTACTAGGCCTATTGAAAGAACCAATAACTCGCCGGTGAGTTCCGACAAGAGCCGAGCGAAATTGATTTTAATTACGGAAAAAGTTCTCGAAATAGAAAGTCTTATAAAATCGGGGTCAATTGGTTTTCCCGATATATTTATATTCTCGCAAGGTAGAACTGATTGATTTTTAACTATTTAAATCTATATTACTAGGCATATTGAAAGAACCAATAATTGGCCGGTGAGCTCCGATACGAGCCGAGCGAAATTGATTTTAATTACGGAAAAAGTTCTCGAAATATAAAGTCTTATAAAATCGGGGTCAATTGGTTTTCCCGATATATTTATATTCTCGCAAGGTAGAACTGATTGGTTTTTAATTATGTTAATCTGCATTATTAATCCTATCGAAAGAACCAATAATTGGCCGATGAGCTCCGATACGAGCCGAGCGAAATTGGTTTTAAATTACGGAAAAAGTTCTCGATATAGAAAGTCTTATAAAATCGGGGTCAATTGGTTTTCCCGATATATTTATATTCTCGCAAGGTAGAACTGATTGGTTTTTAACTAATTTAATCTACATTACTAGGCATATTGAAAGAACCAATAATTGGCCGGTGAGCTCCGATACGAGCCGAGCAAAATTGATTTTAATTACGGAAACAATTATCGAAATAGAAGGTCTTATAAAATCGGGGTCAATTGGTTTTCCCGATATATTTATATTCTCGCAAGGTAGAACTGATTGGTTTTTAACTATGTTAATCTACATTACTAGGCCTATTGAAAGAACCAATAACTCGCCTGTGAGTTCCAACAAGAGACGAGCGAAATTGATTTTAATTACGGAAAAAGTTCTCGAAATAGAAAGTCTTAAAAAATCGGGGTCAATTGGTTTTCCCGATATATTTATATTTTCGCAAGGTAGAACTGATTGGTTTTTAACTAGGTTAATCTACATTACTAGGCCTATAGAAAGAACCAATAACTGGCCGGTGAGCTCCAATACGAGCCGAGCGAAATTGATTTTAATTACGGAAAAAGTTCTCGAAATAGAAAGTCTTATAAAATCGGGGTCAATTGGTTTTCCCGATATATTTATATTCTCGCAAGGTAGAACTGATTGATTTTTAACTATTTAAATCTATATTACTAGGCATATTGAAAGAACCAATAATTGGCCGGTGAGCTCCGATACGAGCCGAGCGAAATTGATTTTAATTACGGAAAAAGTTCTCGAAATATAAAGTCTTATAAAATCGGGGTCAATTGGTTTTCCCGATATATTTATATTCTCGCAAGGTAGAACTGATTGGTTTTTAACTAATTTAATCTACATTACTAGGCATATTGAAAGAACCAATAATTGGCCGATGAGCTCCGATACGAGCCGAGCGAAATTGGTTTTAAATTACGGAAAAAGTTCTCGAAATAGAAAGTCTTATAAAATCGGGGTCAATTGGTTTTCCCGATATATTTATATTCTCGCAAGGTAGAACTGATTGGTTTTTAACTAATTTAATCTACATTACTAGGCATATTGAAAGAACCAATAATTGGCCGGTGAGCTCCGATACGAGCCGAGCAAAATTGATTTTAATTACGGAAACAATTATCGAAATAGAAGGTCTTATAAAATCGGGGTCAATTGGTTTTCCCGATATATTTATATTCTCGCAAGGTAGAACTGATTGGTTTTTAACTATGTTAATCTACATTACTAGGCCTATTGAAAGAACCAATAACTCGCCTGTGAGTTCCAACAAGAGACGAGCGAAATTGATTTTAATTACGGAAAAAGTTCTCGAAATAGAAAGTCTTAAAAAATCGGGGTCAATTGGTTTTCCCGATATATTTATATTTTCGCAAGGTAGAACTGATTGGTTTTTAACTAGGTTAATCTACATTACTAGGCCTATTGAAAGAACCAATAACTGGCCGGTGAGCTCCAATACGAGCCGAGCGAAATTGATTTTAATTACGGAAAAAGTTCTCGAAATAGAAAGTCTTATAAAATCGGGGTCAATTGGTTTTCCCGATATATTTATATTCTCGCAAGGTATAACTGATTGGTTTTTAACTATTTTAATCTACATTACTAGGCATATTGAAAGATTCAATAATTGGCCGGTGAGCTCCGATACGAGCCGAGCGAAATTGATTTTAATTACGGAAAAAGTTCTCGAAATAGAAGGTTTTATAAAATCGGAGACAATTGGTTTTGCCGATATAGTTATATTCTCGCAAGGTAGAACTGATTAGTTTTTAACTATGTTAATCTGCATTACTTGGCCTATCGAAAGAACCAATAATTGGCCGGTGAGCTCCGATACGAGCCGAGCGAAATTGATTTTAATTACGGAAATAGTTCTCGAAATAGAAAGTCTTAAAAAATCGGGGTCAATTGGTTTTCCCGATATATTTATATTTTCGCAAGGTAGAACTGATTGGTTTTTAACAAGGTTAATCTACATTACTAGGCCTATTGAAAGAACCAATAACTGGCCGGTGAGCTCCAATACGAGCCGAGCGAAATTGATTTTAATTACGGAAAAAGTTCTCGAAATAGAAAGCCTTATAAAATCGGGGACAATTGGTTTTGCCGATATATTTATATTCTCGCAAGGTAGAACTGATTGGTTTTTAATTATGTTAATCTGCATTACTAGGCCTATCGAAAGAACCAATAATTGGCCGGTAAGCTCCAATACGAGCCGAGCAAAATTGATTTTAATTACGGAAACAATTATCGAAATAGAAGGTCTTATAAAATCGGGGTCAATTGGTTTTCCCGATATATTTATATTCTCGCAAGGTAGAACTGATTGATTTTTAACTATTTAAATCTATATTACTAGGCATATTGAAAGAACCAATAATTGGCCGGTGAGCTCCGATACGAGCCGAGCGAAATTGATTTTAATTACGGAAAAAGTTCTCGAAATATAAAGTCTTATAAAATCGGGGTCAATTGGTTTTCCCGATATATTTATATTCTCGCAAGGTAGAACTGATTGGTTTTTAATTATGTTAATCTGCATTATTAATCCTATCGAAAGAACCAATAATTGGCCGATGAGCTCCGATACGAGCCGAGCGAAATTGGTTTTAAATTACGGAAAAAGTTCTCGAAATAGAAAGTCTTATAAAATCGGGGTCAATTGGTTTTCCCGATATATTTATATTCTCGCAAGGTAGAACTGATTGGTTTTTAACTAATTTAATCTACATTACTAGGCATATTGAAAGAACCAATAATTGGCCGGTGAGCTCCGATTCGAGCCGAGCAAAATTGATTTTAATTACGGAAACAATTATCGAAATAGAAGGTCTTATAAAATCGGGGTCAATTGGTTTTCCCGATATATTTATATTCTCGCAAGGTAGAACTGATTGGTTTTTAACTATGTTAATCTACATTACTAGGCCTATTGAAAGAACCAATAACTCGCCTGTGAGTTCCAACAAGAGACGAGCGAAATTGATTTTAATTACGGAAAAAGTTCTCGAAATAGAAAGTCTTAAAAAATCGGGGTCAATTGGTTTTCCCGATATATTTATATTTTCGCAAGGTAGAACTGATTGGTTTTTAACTAGGTTAATCTACATTACTAGGCCTATAGAAAGAACCAATAACTGGCCGGTGAGCTCCAATACGAGCCGAGCGAAATTGATTTTAATTACGGAAAAAGTTCTTGAAATAGAAAGTCTTATAAAATCGGGGTCAATTGGTTTTCCCGATATATTTATATTCTCGCAAGGTAGAACTGATTGATTTTTAACTATTTAAATCTATATTACTAGGCATATTGAAAGAACCAATAATTGGCCGGTGAGCTCCGATACGAGCCGAGCGAAATTGATTTTAATTACGGAAAAAGTTCTCGAAATATAAAGTCTTATAAAATCGGGGTCAATTGGTTTTCCCGATATATTTATATTCTCGCAAGGTAGAACTGATTGGTTTTTAATTATGTTAATCTGCATTATTAATCCTATCGAAAGAACCAATAATTGGCCGATGAGCTCCGATACGAGCCGAGCGAAATTGGTTTTAAATTACGGAAAAAGTTCTCGAAATAGAAAGTCTTATAAAATCGGGGTCAATTGGTTTTCCCGATATATTTATATTCTCGCAAGGTAGAACTGATTGGTTTTTAACTAATTTAATCTACATTACTAGGCATATTGAAAGAACCAATAATTGGCCGGTGAGCTCCGATACGAGCCGAGCAAAATTGATTTTAATTACGGAAACAATTATCGAAATAGAAGGTCTTATAAAATCGGGGTCAATTGGTTTTCCCGATATATTTATATTCTCGCAAGGTAGAACTGATTGGTTTTTAACTATGTTAATCTACATTACTAGGCCTATTGAAAGAACCAATAACTCGCCTGTGAGTTCCAACAAGAGACGAGCGAAATTGATTTTAATTACGGAAAAAGTTCTCGAAATAGAAAGTCTTAAAAAATCGGGGTCAATTGGTTTTCCCGATATATTTATATTTTCGCAAGGTAGAACTGATTGGTTTTTAACTAGGTTAATCTACATTACTAGGCCTATAGAAAGAACCAATAACTGGCCGGTGAGCTCCAATACGAGCCGAGCGAAATTGATTTTAATTACGGAAAAAGTTCTTGAAATAGAAAGTCTTATAAAATCGGGGTCAATTGGTTTTCCCGATATATTTATATTCTCGCAAGGTAGAACTGATTGATTTTTAACTATTTAAATCTATATTACTAGGCATATTGAAAGAACCAATAATTGGCCGGTGAGCTCCGATACGAGCCGAGCGAAATTGATTTTAATTACGGAAAAAGTTCTCGAAATATAAAGTCTTATAAAATCGGGGTCAATTGGTTTTCCCGATATATTTATATTCTCGCAAGGTAGAACTGATTGGTTTTTAATTATGTTAATCTGCATTATTAATCCTATCGAAAGAACCAATAATTGGCCGATGAGCTCCGATACGAGCCGAGCGAAATTGGTTTTAAATTACGGAAAAAGTTCTCGAAATAGAAAGTCTTATAAAATCGGGGTCAATTGGTTTTCCCGATATATTTATATTCTCGCAAGGTAGAACTGATTGGTTTTTAACTAATTTAATCTACATTACTAGGCATATTGAAAGAACCAATAATTGGCCGGTGAGCTCCGATACGAGCCGAGCAAAATTGATTTTAATTACGGAAACAATTATCGAAATAGAAGGTCTTATAAAATCGGGGTCAATTGGTTTTCCCGATATATTTATATTCTCGCAAGGTAGAACTGATTGGTTTTTAACTATGTTAATCTACATTACTAGGCCTATTGAAAGAACCAATAACTCGCCTGTGAGTTCCAACAAGAGACGAGCGAAATTGATTTTAATTACGGAAAAAGTTCTCGAAATAGAAAGTCTTAAAAAATCGGGGTCAATTGGTTTTCCCGATATATTTATATTTTCGCAAGGTAGAACTGATTGGTTTTTAACTAGGTTAATCTACATTACTAGGCCTATTGAAAGAACCAATAACTGGCCGGTGAGCTCCAATACGAGCCGAGCGAAATTGATTTTAATTACGGAAAAAGTTCTCGAAATAGAAAGTCTTATAAAATCGGGGTCAATTGGTTTTCCCGATATATTTATATTCTCGCAAGGTATAACTGATTGGTTTTTAACTATTTTAATCTACATTACTAGGCATATTGAAAGATTCAATAATTGGCCGGTGAGCTCCGATACGAGCCGAGCGAAATTGATTTTAATTACGGAAAAAGTTCTCGAAATAGAAGGTTTTATAAAATCGGAGACAATTGGTTTTGCCGATATAGTTATATTCTCGCAAGGTAGAACTGATTAGTTTTTAACTATGTTAATCTGCATTACTTGGCCTATCGAAAGAACCAATAATTGGCCGGTGAGCTCCGATACGAGCCGAGCGAAATTGATTTTAATTACGGAAATAGTTCTCGAAATAGAAAGTCTTAAAAAATCGGGGTCAATTGGTTTTCCCGATATATTTATATTTTCGCAAGGTAGAACTGATTGGTTTTTAACAAGGTTAATCTACATTACTAGGCCTATTGAAAGAACCAATAACTGGCCGGTGAGCTCCAATACGAGCCGAGCGAAATTGATTTTAATTACGGAAAAAGTTCTCGAAATAGAAAGCCTTATAAAATCGGGGACAATTGGTTTTGCCGATATATTTATATTCTCGCAAGGTAGAACTGATTGGTTTTTAATTATGTTAATCTGCATTACTAGGCCTATCGAAAGAACCAATAATTGGCCGGTAAGCTCCAATACGAGTCGAGCGAAATTGATTTTAATTACGGAAAAAGTTCTCGAAATAGAAAGTCTTATAAAATCGGGGTCAATTGGTTTTCCCGATATATTTATATTCTCGCAAGGTAGAACTGATTGGTTTTAAACTATTTTAATCTACATTACTAGGCATATTGAAAAATTCAATAATTGGCCGGTGAGCTCCGATACGAGCCGAGCGAAATTGATTTTAATTACGGAAAAAGTTCTCGAAATAGAAGGTTTTATAAAATCGGAGACAATTGGTTTTGCCGATATAGTTATATTCTCGCAAGGTAGAACTGATTGGTTTTTAACTATGTTAATCTACATTACCAGGCCTATTGAAAGAACAAATAACTGGCCGGTGAGTTCCGACACGAGCCGAGCGAAATTGATTTTAATTACGGAAAAAGTTCTCGAAATAGAAAGTCTTATAAAATCGGGGTCAATTGGTTTTCCCGATATATTTATATTCTCGCAAGGTAGAACTGATTGGTTTTCAACTAATTTAATCTACATTACTAGGCATATTGAAAGATTCAATAATTGGCCGGTGAGCTCCGATACGAGCCGAGCGAAATTGATTTTAATTACGGAAAAAGTTCTCGAAATAGAAGGTTTTATAAAATCGGAGACAATTGGTTTTGCCGATATAGTTATATTCTCGCAAGGTAGAACTGATTGGTTTTTAACTATGTTAATCTACATTACCAGGCCTTTTGAAAGAACAAATAACTGGCCGGTGAGTTCCGACACGAGCCGAGCGAAATTGATTTTAATAACGGAAAAAGTTCTCGAAATAGAAAGTCTTATAAAATCGGGGTCAATTTGTTTTGCCGATATATTTATATTCTCGCAAGGTAGAACTGATTGGTTTTTAATTATTTTAATCTGAATAACTAGGCCTATCGAAAGAACCAATAATTGGCCGGTGAGCTCCAATACGAGCCGAGCGAAATTGATTTTAATTACGGAAAAAGTTCTCGAAATAGAGTGTCTTAAAAAATCGGGGTCAATTGGTTTTCCCGATATATTTATATTCTCGCAAGGTAGAACTGATTGGTTTTTAATTATGTTAATCTGCATTATTAATCCTATCGAAAGAACCAATAATTGGCCGGTGAGCTCCGATACGAGCCGAGCGAAATTGGTTTTAAATTACGGAAAAAGTTCTCGAAATAGAAAGTCTTATAAAATCGGGGTCAATTGGTTTTCCCGATATATTTATATTATCGCAAGGTAGAACTGATTGGTTTTTAACTAATTTAATCTACATTACTAGGCATATTGAAAGAACCAATAATTGGCAGGTGAGCTCCGATACGAGCCGAGCAAAATTGATTTTAATTACGGAAACAATTATCGAAATAGAAGGTCTTATAAAATCGGGGTCAATTGGTTTTCCCGATATATTTATATTCTCGCAAGGTAGAACTGATTGGTTTTTAACTATGTTTATCTACATTACTAGGCCTATTGAAAGAACCAATAACTCGCCGGTGAGTTCCGACAAGAGCCGAGCGAAATTGATTTTAATTACGGAAAAAGTTCTCGAAATAGAAAGTCTTATAAAATCGGGGTCAATTGGTTTTCCCGATATATTTATATTCTCGCAAGGTAGAACTGATTGATTTTTAACTATTTAAATCTATATTACTAGGCATATTGAAAGAACCAATAATTGGCCGGTGAGCTCCGATACGAGCCGAGCGAAATTGATTTTAATTACGGAAAAAGTTCTCGAAATATAAAGTCTTATAAAATCGGGGTCAATTGGTTTTCCCGATATATTTATATTCTCGCAAGGTAGAACTGATTGGTTTTTAATTATGTTAATCTGCTTTATTAATCCTATCGAAAGAACCAATAATTGTCCGATGAGCTCCGATACGAGCCGAGCGAAATTGGTTTTAAATTACGGAAAAAGTTCTCGAAATAGAAAGTCTTATAAAATCGGGGTCAATTGGTTTTCCCGATATATTTATATTCTCGCAAGGTAGAACTGATTGGTTTTTAACTAATTTAATCTACATTACTAGGCATATTGAAAGAACCAATAATTGGCCGGTGAGCTCCGATACGAGCCGAGCAAAATTGATTTTAATTAAGGAAACAATTATCGAAATAGAAGGTCTTATAAAATCGGGGTCATTTGGTTTTCCCGATATATTTATATTCTCGCAAGGTAGAACTGATTGGTTTTTAACTATGTTAATCTACATTACTAGGCCTATTGAAAGAACCAATAACTCGCCGGTGAGTTCCAACAAGAGACGAGCGAAATTGATTTTAATTACGGAAAAAGTTCTCGAAATAGAAAGTCTTAAAAAATCGGGGTCAATTGGTTTTCCCGATATATTTATATTTTCGCAAGGTAGAACTGATTGGTTTTTAACTAGGTTAATCTACATTACTAGGCCTATTGAAAGAACCAATAACTGGCCGGTGAGCTCCAATACGAGCCGAGCGAAATTGATTTTAATTACGGAAAAAGTTCTCGAAATAGAAAGTCTTATAAAATCGGGGTCAATTGGTTTTCCCGATATATTTATATTCTCGCAAGGTATAACTGATTGGTTTTTAACTATTTTAATCTACATTACTAGGCATATTGAAAGATTCAATAATTGGCCGGTGAGCTCCGATACGAGCCGAGCGAAATTGATTTTAATTACGGAAAAAGTTCTCGAAATAGAAGGTTTTATAAAATCGGAGACAATTGGTTTTGCCGATATAGTTATATTCTCGCAAGGTAGAACTGATTGGTTTTTAACTATGTTAATCTACATTACCAGGACTATTGAAAGAACAAATAACTGGCCGGTGTGTTCCGACACGAGCCGAGCGAAATTGATTTTAATTACGGAAAAATTCTCGAAATAGAAAGTCTTATAAAATCTAGGTCAATTGGTTTTCCCGATATATTTATATTCTCGCAAGGTAGAACTGATTTGTTTTTAATTATGTTAATCTGCATTACTAGGCATATTGAAAGAACCAATAATTGGCCGGTGAGCTCCAATACGAGCCGAGCGAAATTGATTTTAATTACGGAAAAAGTTCTAGAAATAGAAGGTCTTATAAAATCGGAGACAATTTGTTTTGCCGATATATTTATATTCTCGCAAGGTAGAACTGATTGGTTTTTAATTATTTTAATCTGAATAACTAGGCCTATCGAAAGAACCAATAATTGGCCGGTGAGCTCCAATACGAGCCGAGCGAAATTGATTTTAATTACGGAAAAAGTTCTCGAAATAGAAGGTTTTATAAAATCGGAGACAATTGGTTTTGCCGATATAGTTATATTCTCGCAAGGTAGAACTGATTGGTTTTTAATTATGTTAATCTGCATTATTAATCCTATCGAAAGAACCAATAATTGGCCGGTGAGCTCCGATACGAGCCGAGCGAAATTGGTTTTAAATTACGGAAAAAGTTCTCGAAATAGAAAGTCTTATAAAATCGGGGTCAATTGGTTTTCCCGATATATTTATATTCTCGCAAGGTAGAACTGATTGGTTTTTAACTAATTTAATCTACATTACTAGGCATATTGAAAGAACCAATAATTGGCAGGTGAGCTCCGATACGAGCCGAGCAAAATTGATTTTAATTACGGAAACAATTATCGAAATAGAAGGTCTTATAAAATCGGGGTCAATTGGTTTTCCCGATATATTTATATTCTCGCAAGGTAGAACTGATTGGTTTTTAACTATGTTTATCTACTTTACTAGGCCTATTGAAAGAACCAATAACTCGCCGGTGAGTTCCGACAAGAGCCGAGCGAAATTGATTTTAATTACGGAAAAAGTTCTCGAAATAGAAAGTCTTATAATATCGGGGTCAACTGGTTTTGCCGATATATTTATATTATCGCAAGGTAGAACTGATTAGTTTTTAACTATGTTAATCTGCATTACTTGGCCTATCGAAAGAACCAATAATTGGCGGGTGAGCTCCGATACGAGCCGAGCGAAATTGATTTTAATTACGGAAATAGTTCTCGAAATAGAAAGTCTTAAAAAATCGGGGTCAATTGGTTTTCCCGATATATTTATATTTTCGCAAGGTAGAACTGATTGGTTTTAAACTAGGTTAATCTACATTACTAGGCCTATTGAAAGAACCAATAACTGGCCGGTGAGGTCCAATACGAGCCGAGCGAAATTGATTTTAATTACGGAAAAAGTTCTCGAAATAGAAAGCCTTATAAAATCGGGGACAATTGGTTTTGCCGATATATTTATATTCTCGCAAGGTAGAACTGATTGGTTTTTAATTATGTTAATCTGCATTACTAGGCCTATCGAAAGAACCAATAATTGGCCGGTAAGCTCCAATACGAGTCGAGCGAAATTGATTTTAATTACGGAAAAAGTTCTCGAAATAGAAAGTCTTATAAAATCGGGGTCAATTGGTTTTCCCGATATATTTATATTCTCGCAAGGTAGAACTGAGTGGTTTTAAACTATTTTAATCTACATTACTAGGCATATTGAAAAATTCAATAATTGGCCGGTGAGCTCCGATACGAGCCGAGCGAAATTGATTTTAATTACGGAAAAAGTTCTCGAAATAGAAGGTTTTATAAAATCGGAGACAATTGGTTTTGCCGATATAGTTATATTCTCGCAAGGTAGAACTGATTGGTTTTTAACTATGTTAATCTACATTACCAGGCCTATTGAAAGAACAAATAACTGGCCGGTGAGTTCCGACACGAGCCGAGCGAAATTGATTTTAATTACGGAAAAAGTTCTCGAAATAGAAAGTCTTATAAAATCGGGGTCAATTGGTTTTCCCGATATATTTATATTCTCGCAAGGTAGAACTGATTGGTTTTTAACTAATTTAATCTACATTACTAGGCATATTGAAAGATTCAATAATTGGCCGGTGAGCTCCGATACGAGCCGAGCGAAATTGATTTTAATTACGGAAAAAGTTCTCGAAATAGAAGGTTTTATAAAATCGGAGACAATTGGTTTTGCCGATATAGTTATATTCTCGCAAGGTAGAACTGATTGGTTTTTAACTATGTTAATCTACATTACCAGGCCTTTTGAAAGAACAAATAACTGGCCGGTGAGTTCCGACACGAGCCGAGCGAAATTGATTTTAATTACGGAAAAATTTCTCGAAATAGAAAGTCTTATAAAATCGGGGTCAATTGGTTTTCCCGATATATTTATATTCTCGCAAGGTAGAACTGATTTGTTTTTAATTATGTTAATCTGCATTACTAGGCATATTGAAAGAACCAATAATTGGCCGGTGAGCTCCAATACGAGCCGAGCGAAATTGATTTTAATTACGGAAAAAGTTCTAGAAATAGAAAGTCTTATAAAATCATAAACAATTTGTTTTGCCGATATATTTATATTCTCGCAAGGTAGAACTGATTGGTTTTTAATTATTTTAATCTGAATAACTAGGCCTATCGAAAGAACCAATAATTGGCCGGTGAGCTCCAATACGAGCCGAGCGAAATTGATTTTAATTACGGAAAAAGTTCTCGAAATAGAAAGTCTTAAAAAATCGGGGTCAATTGGTTTTCCCGATATATTTATATTCTCGCAAGGTAGAACTGATTGGATTTTAATTATGTTATCTGCATTATTAATCCTATCGAAAGAACCAATAATTGGCCGGTGAGCTCCGATACGAGCCGAGCGAAATTGGTTTTAAATTACGGAAAAAGTTCTCGAAATAGAAAGTCTTATAAAATCGGGGTCAATTGGTTTTCCCGATATATTTATATTATCGCAAGGTAGAACTGATTGGTTTTTAACTAATTTAATCTACATTACTAGGCATATTGAAAGAACCAATAATTGGCAGGTGAGCTCCGATACGAGCCGAGCAAAATTGATTTTAATTACGGAAACAATTATCGAAATAGAAGGTCTTATAAAATCGGGGTCAATTGGTTTTCCCGATATATTTATATTCTCGCAAGGTAGAACTGATTGGTTTTTAACTATGTTTATCTACATTACTAGGCCTATTGAAAGAACCAATAACTCGCCGGTGAGTTCCGACAAGAGCCGAGCGAAATTGATTTTAATTACGGAAAAAGTTCTCGAAATAGAAAGTCTTATAAAATCGGGGTCAACTGGTTTTGCCGATATATTTATATTCTCGCAAGGTAGAACTGATTAGTTTTTAACTATGTTAATCTGCATTACTTGGCCTATCGAAAGAACCAATAATTGGCCGGTGAGCTCCGATACGAGCCGAGCGAAATTGATTTTAATTACGGAAATAGTTCTCGAAATAGAAAGTCTTAAAAAATCGGGGTCAATTGGTTTTCCCGATATATTTATATTTTCGCAAGGTAGAACTGATTGGTTTTTAACAAGGTTAATCTACATTACTAGGCCTATTGAAAGAACCAATAACTGGCCGGTGAGCTCCAATACGAGCCGAGCGAAATTGATTTTAATTACGGAAAAAGTTCTTGAAATAGAAAGTCTTATAAAATCGGGGTCAATTGGTTTTCCCGATATATTTATATTCTCGCAAGGTAGAACTGATTGATTTTTAACTATGTTAATCTACATTACTAGGCCTATTGAAAGAAACAATAACTCGCCGGTGAGTTCCGACACGAGCCGAGCGAAATTGATTTTAATTACGGAAAAGGTCTCGAAATAGAAAGTCTTATAAAATCGGGGTCAACCGGTTTTGCCGATATATTTATATTCTCGCAAGGTAGAACTGATTAGTTTTTAACTATGTTAATCTGCATTACTTGGCCTATCGAAAGAACCAATAATTGGCCGGTGAGCTCCGATACGAGCCGAGCGAAATTGATTTTAATTACGGAAACAATTATCGAAATAGAAAGTCTTATAAAATCGGGGTCAATTGGTTTTCCCGATATATTTTTATTCTCGCAAGGTAGAACTGATTTGTTTTTAATTATGTTAATCTGCATTACTAGGCATATTGAAAGAACCAATAATTGGCCGGTGAGCTCCAATACGAGCCGAGCGAAATTGATTTTAATTACGGAAAAAGTTCTAGAAATAGAAGGTCTTATAAAATCGGAGACAATTTGTTTTGCCGATATATTTATATTCTCGCAAGGTAGAACTGATTGGTTTTTAATTATTTTAATCTGAATAACTAGGCCTATCGAAAGAACCAATAATTGGCCGGTGAGCTCCAATACGAGCCGAGCGAAATTGATTTTAATTACGGAAAAAGTTCTCGAAATAGAAAGTCTTATAAAATCGGGGTCAATTGGTTTTCCCGATATATTTATATTCTCGCAATGTAGAACTGATTGATTTTTAACTAATTTAATCTACATTACTAGGCATATTGAAAGAGCCAATAATTGGCCGGTGAGCTCCGATACGAGCCGAGCGAAATTGGTTTTAAATTACGGAAAAAGTTCTCGAAATAGAAAGTCTTATAAAGTCGGGGTCAATTGGTTTTCCCGATATATTTATATTCTCGCAAGGTAGAACTGATTGGTTTTTAACTAATTTAATCTACATTACTAGGCATATTGAAAGAACCAATAATTGGCCGGTGAGCTCCGATACGAGACGAGCAAAATTGATTTTAATTACGGAAACAATTATCGAAATAGAAGGTCTTATAAAATCGGGGTCAATTGGAATTCCCGATATATTTATATTCTCGCAAGGTAGAACTGATTGGTTTTTAATTATTTAAATCTGAATAACTAGGCCTATCGAAAGAACCAATAATTGGCCGGTGAGCTCCAATACGAGCCGAGCGAAATTGATTTTAATTACGGAAAAAGTTCTTGAAATAGAAGGTTTTATAAAATCGGAGACAATTGGTTTTGCCGATATAGTTATATTCTCGCAAGGTAGAACTGATTGGTTTTTAACTATGTTAATCTACATTACCAGGCCTATTGAAAGAACAAATAACTGGCCGGTGAGTTCCGACACGAGCCGAGCGAAATTGATTTTAATACCGGAAAAAGTTCTCGAAATAGAAAGTCTTATAAAATCGGGGTCAATTGGTTTTCCAGATATATTTTTATTGTCGCAAGGTAGAACTGATTTGTTTTTAATTATGTTAATCTGCATTACTAGGCATATTGAAAGAACCAATAATTGGCCGGTGAGCTCCAATACGAGCTGAGCGAAATTGATTTTAATTACGGAAAAAGTTCTAGAAATAGAAGGTCTTATAAAATCGGAGACAATTTGTTTTGCCGATATATTTATATTCTCGCAAGGTAGAACTGATTGGTTTTTAATTATTTTAATCTGAATAACTAGGCCTATCGAAAGAACCAATAATTGGCCGGTGAGCTCCAATACGAGCCGAGCGAAATTGATTTTAATTACGGAAAAAGTTCTCGAAATAGAAAGTCTTATAAAATCGGGGTCAATTGGTTTTCCCGATATATTTATATTCTCGCAAGGTAGAACTGTTTGATTTTTAACTATTTTAATCTATATTACTAGGCATATTGAAAGAACCAATAATTGGCCGGTGAGCTCCGATACGAGCCGAGCGAAATTGGTTTTAAATTACGGAAAAAGTTCTCGAAATAGAAAGTCTTATAAAGTCGGGGTCAATTGGTTTTCCCGATATATTTATATTCTCGCAAGGTAGAACTGATTGGTTTTTAACTAATTTAATCTACATTACTAGGCATATTGAAAGAACCAATAATTGGCCGGTGAGCTCCGATACGAGACGAGCAAAATTGATTTTAATAACGGAAACAATTATCGAAATAGAAGGTCTTATAAAATCGGGGTCAATTGGAATTCCCGATATATTTATATTCTCGCAAGGTAGAACTGATTTGTTTTTAATTATGTTAATCTGCATTACTAGGCATATTGAAAGAACCAATAATTGGCCGGTGAGCTCCAATACGAGCTGAGCGAAATTGATTTTAATTACGGAAAAAGTTCTAGAAATAGAAGGTCTTATAAAATCGGAGACAATTTGTTTTGCCGATATATTTATATTCTCGCAAGGTAGAACTGATTGGTTTTTAATTATTTTAATCTGAATAACTAGGCCTATCGAAAGAACCAATAATTGGCCGGTGAGCTCCAATACGAGCCGAGCGAAATTGATTTTAATTACGGAAAAAGTTCTCGAAATAGAAAGTCTTATAAAATCGGGGTCAATTGGTTTTCCCGATATATTTATATTCTCGCAAGGTAGAACTGTTTGATTTTTAACTATTTTAATCTATATTACTAGGCATATTGAAAGAACCAAAAATTGGCCAGTGAGCTCCGATACGAGCCGAGCGAAATTGGTTTTAAATTACGGAAAAAGTTCTCGAAATAGAAAGTCTTATAAAGTCGGGGTCAATTGGTTTTCCCGATATATTTATATTCTCGCAAGGTAGAACTGATTGGTTTTTAACTAATTTAATCTACATTACTAGGCATATTGAAAGAACCAATAATTGGCCGGTGAGCTCCGATACGAGACGAGCAAAATTGATTTTAATAACGGAAACAATTATCGAAATAGAAGGTCTTATAAAATCGGGGTCAATTGGAATTCCCGATATATTTATATTCTCGCAAGGTAGAACTGATTGGTTTTTAATTATTTAAATCTGAATAACTAGGCCTATCGAAAGAACCAATAATTGGCCGGTGAGCTCCAATACGAGCCGAGCGAAATTGATTTTAATTACGGAAAAAGTTCTTGAAATAGAAAGTCTTATAAAATCGGGGTCAATTGGTTTTCCCGATATATTTATATTCTCGCAAGGTAGAACTGATTGATTTTTAACTATGTTAATCTACATTACTAGGCCTATTGAAAGAAACAATAACTCGCCGGTGAGTTCCGACACGAGCCGAGCGAAATTGATTTTAATTACGGAAAAGGTCTCGAAATAGAAAGTCTTATAAAATCGGGGTCAACCGGTTTTGCCGATATATTTATATTCTCGCAAGGTAGAACTGATTAGTTTTTAACTATGTTAATCTGCATTACTTGGCCTATCGAAAGAACCAATAATTGGCCGGTGAGCTCCGATACGAGCCGAGCGAAATTGATTTTAATTACCGAAACAATTATCGAAATAGAAAGTCTTATAAAATCGGGGTCAATTGGTTTTCCCGATATATTTTTATTCTCGCAAGTTAGAACTGATTTGTTTTTAATTATGTTAATCTGCATTACTAGGCATATTGAAAGAACCAATAATTGGCCGGTGAGCTCCAATACGAGCCGAGCGAAATTGATTTTAATTACGGAAAAAGTTCTAGAAATAGAAGGTCTTATAAAATCGGAGACAATTTGTTTTGCCGATATATTTATATTCTCGCAAGGTAGAACTGATTGGTTTTTAATTATTTTAATCTGAATAACTAGGCTTATCGAAAGAACCAATAATTGGCCGGTGAGCTCCAATACGAGCCGAGCGAAATTGATTATAATTACGGAAAAAGTTCTCGAAATAGAAAGTCTTATAAAATCGGGGTCAATTGGTTTTCCCGATATATTTATATTCTCGCAATGTAGAACTGATTGATTTTTAACTAATTTAATCTACATTACTAGGCATATTGAAAGAACCAATAATTGGCCGGTGAGCTCCGATACGAGCCGAGCGAAATTGGTTTTAAATTACGGAAAAAGTTCTCGAAATAGAAAGTCTTATAAAGTCGGGGTCAATTGGTTTTCCCGATATATTTATATTCTCGCAAGGTAGAACTGATTGGTTTTTAACTAATTTAATCTACATTACTAGGCATATTGAAAGAACCAATAATTGGCCGGTGAGCTCCGATACGAGACGAGCAAAATTGATTTTAATTACGGAAACAATTATCGAAATAGAAGGTCTTATAAAATCGGGGTCAATTGGAATTCCCGATATATTTATATTCTCGCAAGGTAGAACTGATTGGTTTTTAATTATTTAAATCTGAATAACTAGGCCTATCGAAAGAACCAATAATTGGCCGGTGAGCTCCAATACGAGCCGAGCGAAATTGATTTTAATTACGGAAAAAGTTCTTGAAATAGAAGGTTTTATAAAATCGGAGACAATTGGTTTTGCCGATATAGTTATATTCTCGCAAGGTAGAACTGATTGGTTTTTAACTATGTTAATCTACATTACCAGGCCTATTGAAAGAACAAATAACTGGCCGGTGAGTTCCGACACGAGCCGAGCGAAATTGATTTTAATACCGGAAAAAGTTCTCGAAATAGAAAGTCTTATAAAATCGGGGTCAATTGGTTTTCCAGATATATTTTTATTGTCGCAAGGTAGAACTGATTTGTTTTTAATTATGTTAATCTGCATTACTAGGCATATTGAAAGAACCAATAATTGGCCGGTGAGCTCCAATACGAGCCGAGCGAAATTGATTTTAATTACGGAAAAAGTTCTAGAAATAGAAGGTCTTATAAAATCGGAAACAATTTGTTTTGCCGATATATTTATATTCTCGCAAGGTAGAACTGATTGGTTTTTAATTATTTTAATCTGAATAACTAGGCCTATCGAAAGAACCAATAATTGGCCGGTGAGCTCCAATACGAGCCGAGCGAAATTGATTTTAATTACGGAAAAAGTTCTCGAAATAGAAAGTCTTATAAAATCGGGGTCAATTGGTTTTCCCGATATATTTATATTCTCGCAAGGTAGAACTGATTGATTTTTAACTATTTTAATCTATATTACTAGGCATATTGAAAGAACCAATAATTGGCCGGTGAGCTCCAATACGAGCCGAGCGAAATTGATTTTAATTACGGAAAAAGTTCTAGAAATAGAAGGTCTTATAAAATCGGAGACAATTTGTTTTGCCGATATATTTATATTCTCGCAAGGTAGAACTGATTGGTTTTTAATTATTTTAATCTGAATAACTAGGCCTATCGAAAGAACCAATAATTGGCCGGTGAGCTCCAATACGAGCCGAGCGAAATTGATTTTAATTACGGAAAAAGTTCTCGAAATAGAAAGTCTTATAAAATCGGGGTCAATTGGTTTTCCCGATATATTTATATTCTCGCAAGGTAGAACTGATTGATTTTTAACTAATTTAATCTACATTACTAGGCATATTGAAAGAACCAATAATTGGCCGGTGAGCTCCGATACGAGCCGAGCGAAATTGGTTTTAAATTACGGAAAAAGTTCTCGAAATAGAAAGTCTTATAAAGTCGGGGTCAATTGGTTTTCCCGATATATTTATATTCTCGCAAGGTAGAACTGATTGGTTTTTAACTAATTTAATCTACATTACTAGGCATATTGAAAGAACCAATAATTGGCCGCTGAGCTCCGATACGAGACGAGCAAAATTGATTTTAATTACGGAAACAATTATCGAAATAGAAGGTCTTATAAAATCGGGGTCAATTGGAATTCCCGATATATTTATATTCTCGCAAGGTAGAACTGATTGGTTTTTAATTATTTAAATCTGAATAACTAGGCCTATCGAAAGAACCAATAATTGGCCGGTGAGCTCCAATACGAGCCGAGCGAAATTGATTTTAATTAC
Source organism: Leiobunum rupestre (assembly GCF_980474605.1). Taxonomy (NCBI): domain Eukaryota; kingdom Metazoa; phylum Arthropoda; class Arachnida; order Opiliones; family Sclerosomatidae; genus Leiobunum; species Leiobunum rupestre. The sequence goes on along the minus strand of NC_143394.1, from coordinate 23,867,980 downwards.
GGAAAAAGTTCTTGAAATAGAAGGTTTTATAAAATCGGAGACAATTGGTTTTGCCGATATAGTTATATTCTCGCAAGGTAGAACTGATTGGTTTTTAACTATGTTAATCTACATTACCAGGCCTATTGAAAGAACAAATAACTGGCCGGTGAGTTCCGACACGAGCCGAGCGAAATTGATTTTAATACCGGAAAAAGTTCTCGAAATAGAAAGTCTTATAAAATCGGGGTCAATTGGTTTTCCAGATATATTTTTATTCTCGCAAGGTAGAACTGATTTGTTTTTAATTATGTTAATCTGCATTACTAGGCATATTGAAAGAACCAATAATTGGCCGGTGAGCTCCAATACGAGCCGAGCGAAATTGATTTTAATTACGGAAAAAGTTCTAGAAATAGAAGGTCTTATAAAATCGGAGACAATTTGTTTTGCCGATATATTTATATTCTCGCAAGGTAGAACTGATTGGTTTTTAATTATTTTAATCTGAATAACTAGGCCTATCGAAAGAACCAATAATTGGCCGGTGAGCTCCAATACGAGCCGAGCGAAATTGATTTTAATTACGGAAAAAGTTCTCGAAATAGAAAGTCTTATAAAATCTTGGTCAATTGGTTTTCCCGATATATTTATATTCTCGCAAGGTAGAACTGATTGATTTTTAACTATTTTAATCTATATTACTAGGCATATTGAAAGAACCAATAATTGGCCGGTGAGCTCCGATACGAGCCGAGCGAAATTGGTTTTAAATTACGGAAAAAGTTCTCGAAATAGAAAGTCTTATAAAGTCGGGGTCAATTGGTTTTCCCGATATATTTATATTCTCGCAAGGTAGAACTGATTGATTTTTAACTAATTTAATCTACATTACTAGGCATATTGAAAGAACCAATAATTGGCCGGTGAGCTCCGATACGAGACGAGCAAAATTGATTTTAATAACGGAAACAATTATCGAAATAGAAGGTCTTATAAAATCGGGGTCAATTGGAATTCCCGATATATTTATATTCTCGCAAGGTAGAACTGATTGGTTTTTAATTATTTAAATCTGAATAACTAGGCCTATCGAAAGAACCAATAATTGGCCGGTGAGCTCCAATACGAGCCGAGCGAAATTGATTTTAATTACGGAAAAAGTTCTTGAAATAGAAAGTCTTATAAAATCGGGGTCAATTGGTTTTCCCGATATATTTATATTCTCGCAAGGTAGAACTGATTGATTTTTAACTATGTTAATCTACATTACTAGGCCTATTGAAAGAAACAATAACACGCCGGTGAGTTCCGACACGAGCCGAGCGAAATTGATTTTAATTACGGAAAAGGTCTCGAAATAGAAAGTCTTATAAAATCGGGGTCAACCGGTTTTGCCGATATATTTATATTCTCGCAAGGTAGAACTGATTAGTTTTTAACTATGTTAATCTGCATTACTTGGCCAATCGAAAGAACCAATAATTGGCCGGTGAGCTCCGATACGAGCCGAGCGAAATTGATTTTAATTACGGAAACAATTATCGAAATAGAAAGTCTTATAAAATCGGGGTCAATTGGTTTTCCCGATATATTTTTATTCTCGCAAGGTAGAACTGATTTGTTTTTAATTATGTTAATCTGCATTACTAGGCATATTGAAAGAACCAATAATTGGCCGGTGAGCTCCAATACGAGCCGAGCGAAATTGATTTTAATTACGGAAAAAGTTCTAGAAATAGAAGGTCTTATAAAATCGGAGACAATTTGTTTTGCCGATATATTTATATTCTCGCAAGGTAGAACTGATTGGTTTTTAATTATTTTAATCTGAATAACTAGGCCTATCGAAAGAACCAATAATTGGCCGGTGAGCTCCAATACGAGCCGAGCGAAATTGATTTTAATTACGGAAAAAGTTCTCGAAATAGAAAGTCTTATAAAATCGGGGTCAATTGGTTTTCCCGATATATTTATATTCTCGCAAGGTAGAACTGATTGATTTTTAACTATTTTAATCTATATTACTAGGCATATTGAAAGAACCAATAATTGGCCGGTGAGCTCCAATACGAGCCGAGCGAAATTGATTTTAATTACGGAAAAAGTTCTAGAAATAGAAGGTCTTATAAAATCGGAGACAATTTGTTTTGCCGATATATTTATATTCTCGCAAGGTAGAACTGATTGGTTTTTAATTATTTTAATCTGAATAACTAGGCCTATCGAAAGAACCAATAATTGGCCGGTGAGCTCCAATACGAGCCGAGCGAAATTGATTTTAATTACGGAAAAAGTTCTCGAAATAGAAAGTCTTATAAAATCGGGGTCAATTGGTTTTCCCGATATATTTATATTCTCGCAAGGTAGAACTGATTGATTTTTAACTAATTTAATCTACATTACTAGGCATATTGAAAGAACCAATAATTGGCCGGTGAGCTCCGATACGAGCCGAGCGAAATTGGTTTTAAATTACGGAAAAAGTTCTCGAAATAGAAAGTCTTATAAAGTCGGGGTCAATTGGTTTTCCCGATATATTTATATTCTCGCAAGGTAGAACTGATTGGTTTTTAACTAATTTAATCTACATTACTAGGCATATTGAAAGAACCAATAATTGGCCGCTGAGCTCCGATACGAGACGAGCAAAATTGATTTTAATTACGGAAACAATTATCGAAATAGAAGGTCTTATAAAATCGGGGTCAATTGGAATTCCCGATATATTTATATTCTCGCAAGGTAGAACTGATTGGTTTTTAATTATTTAAATCTGAATAACTAGGCCTATCGAAAGAACCAATAATTGGCCGGTGAGCTCCAATACGAGCCGAGCGAAATTGATTTTAATTACGGAAAAAGTTCTTGAAATAGAAGGTTTTATAAAATCGGAGACAATTGGTTTTGCCGATATAGTTATATTCTCGCAAGGTAGAACTGATTGGTTTTTAACTATGTTAATCTACATTACCAGGCCTATTGAAAGAACAAATAACTGGCCGGTGAGTTCCGACACGAGCCGAGCGAAATTGATTTTAATACCGGAAAAAGTTCTCGAAATAGAAAGTCTTATAAAATCGGGGTCAATTGGTTTTCCAGATATATTTTTATTCTCGCAAGGTAGAACTGATTTGTTTTTAATTATGTTAATCTGCATTACTAGGCATATTGAAAGAACCAATAATTGGCCGGTGAGCTCCAATACGAGCCGAGCGAAATTGATTTTAATTACGGAAAAAGTTCTAGAAATAGAAGGTCTTATAAAATCGGAGACAATTTGTTTTGCCGATATATTTATATTCTCGCAAGGTAGAACTGATTGGTTTTTAATTATTTTAATCTGAATAACTAGGCCTATCGAAAGAACCAATAATTGGCCGGTGAGCTCCAATACGAGCCGAGCGAAATTGATTTTAATTACGGAAAAAGTTCTCGAAATAGAAAGTCTTATAAAATCTTGGTCAATTGGTTTTCCCGATATATTTATATTCTCGCAAGGTAGAACTGATTGATTTTTAACTATTTTAATCTATATTACTAGGCATATTGAAAGAACCAATAATTGGTCGGTGAGCTCCGATACGAGCCGAGCGAAATTGGTTTTAAATTACGGAAAAAGTTCTCGAAATAGAAAGTCTTATAAAGTCGGGGTCAATTGGTTTTCCCGATATATTTATATTCTCGCAAGGTAGAACTGATTGATTTTTAACTAATTTAATCTACATTACTAGGCATATTGAAAGAACCAATAATTGGCCGGTGAGCTCCGATACGAGACGAGCAAAATTGATTTTAATAACGGAAACAATTATCGAAATAGAAGGTCTTATAAAATCGGGGTCAATTGGAATTCCCGATATATTTATATTCTCGCAAGGTAGAACTGATTGGTTTTTAATTATTTAAATCTGAATAACTAGGCCTATCGAAAGAACCAATAATTGGCCGGTGAGCTCCAATACGAGCCGAGCGAAATTGATTTTAATTACGGAAAAAGTTCTTGAAATAGAAAGTCTTATAAAATCGGGGTCAATTGGTTTTCCCGATATATTTATATTCTCGCAAGGTAGAACTGATTGATTTTTAACTATGTTAATCTACATTACTAGGCCTATTGAAAGAAACAATAACACGCCGGTGAGTTCCGACACGAGCCGAGCGAAATTGATTTTAATTACGGAAAAGGTCTCGAAATAGAAAGTCTTATAAAATCGGGGTCAACCGGTTTTGCCGATATATTTATATTCTCGCAAGGTAGAACTGATTAGTTTTTAACTATGTTAATCTGCATTACTTGGCCAATCGAAAGAACCAATAATTGGCCGGTGAGCTCCGATACGAGCCGAGCGAAATTGATTTTAATTACGGAAACAATTATCGAAATAGAAAGTCTTATAAAATCGGGGTCAATTGGTTTTCCCGATATATTTTTATTCTCGCAAGGTAGAACTGATTTGTTTTTAATTATGTTAATCTGCATTACTAGGCATATTGAAAGAACCAATAATTGGCCGGTGAGCTCCAATACGAGCCGAGCGAAATTGATTTTAATTACGGAAAAAGTTCTAGAAATAGAAGGTCTTATAAAATCGGAGACAATTTGTTTTGCCGATATATTTATATTCTCGCAAGGTAGAACTGATTGGTTTTTAATTATTTTAATCTGAATAACTAGGCCTATCGAAAGAACCAATAATTGGCCGGTGAGCTCCAATACGAGCCGAGCGAAATTGATTTTAATTACGGAAAAAGTTCTCGAAATAGAAAGTCTTATAAAATCGGGGTCAATTGGTTTTCCCGATATATTTATATTCTCGCAAGGTAGAACTGATTGATTTTTAACTATTTTAATCTATATTACTAGGCATATTGAAAGAACCAATAATTGGCCGGTGAGCTCCGATACGAGCCGAGCGAAATTGGTTTTAAATTACGGAAAAAGTTCTCGAAATAGAAAGTCTTATAAAGTCGGGGTCAATTGGTTTTCCCGATATATTTATATTCTCGCAAGGTAGAACTGATTGGTTTTTAACTAATTTAATCTACATTACTAGGCATATTGAAAGAACCAATAATTGGCCGGTGAGCTCCGATACGAGACGAGCAAAATTGAATTTAATTACGGAAACAATTATCGAAATAGAAGGTCTTATAAAATCGGGGTCAATTGGAATTCCCGATATATTTATATTCTCGCAAGGTAGAACTGATTGGTTTTTAATTATTTAAATCTGAATAACTAGGCCTATCGAAAGAACCAATAATTGGCCGGTGAGCTCCAATACGAGCCGAGCGAAATTGATTTTAATTACGGAAAAAGTTCTTGAAATAGAAAGTCTTATAAAATCGGGGTCAATTGGTTTTCCCGATATATTTATATTATCGCAAGGTAGAACTGATTGATTTTTAACTATGTTAATCTACATTACTAGGCCTATTGAAAGAAACAATAACTCGCCGGTGAGTTCCGACACGAGCCGAGCGAAATTGATTTTAATTACGGAAAAGGTCTCGAAATAGAAAGTCTTATAAAATCGGGGTCAACCGGTTTTGCCGATATATTTATATTCTCGCAAGGTAGAACTGATTAGTTTTTAACTATGTTAATCTGCATTACTTGGCCTATCGAAAGAACCAATAATTGGCCGGTAAGCTCCGATACGAGCCGAGCGAAATTGATTTTAATTACGGAAAAAGTTCTCGAAATATAAAGTCTTATAAAATCGGGGTCAATTGGTTTTCCTGATATATTTATATTCTCGCAAGGTAGAACTGATTGGTTTTTAATAATGTTAATCTGCATTACTAGGCCTATCGAAAGAACCAATAATTGGCCGGTGAGCTCTGATACGAGCCGAGCGAAATTGGTTTTAAATTACGGAAAAAGTTCTCGAAATAGAAAGTCTTATGAAATCGGGGTCAATTGGTTTTCCCGATATATTTATATTCTCGCAAGGTAGAACTGATTGGGTTTTTAACTATTTTAATCTACATTACTAGGCATATTGAAAGAACCAATAATTGGCCGGTGAGCTCCGATACGAGCCGAGCGAAATTGATTTTAATTACGGAAACAATTATCGAAATAGAAGGTCTTATAAAATCGGGGTCAATTGGTTTGGCCGATATATTTATATTCTCGCAAGGTAGAACTGATTGGTTTTTAATTATGTTAATCTGCATTACTAGGCATATTGAAAGAACCAATAATTGGCCGGTGAGCTCCGATACGAGCCGAGCGAAATTGATTTTAATTACGGAAACAATTATCGAAATAGAAGGTCTTATAAAATCGGGGTCAATTGGTTTTGCCGATATATTTATATTCTCGCAAGGTAGAACTGATTGGTAATTACTTATGTTAATCTGCATTACTAGGCATATTGAAAGAACCAATAATTGGCCAGTGAGCTCCGATACGAGCCGAGCGAAATTGATTTTAATTACGGAAATAATTATCGAAATAGAAGGTCTTATAAAATCGGGGTCAATTGGTTTTCCCGATATATTTATATTCTCGCAAGGTAGAACTGATTGGTTTTTAACTAATTTAATCTACATTACTAGGCATATTGAAAGAACCAATAATTGGCCGGTGAGCTCCGATACGAGCCGAGCGAAATTGATTTTAATTACGGAAACAATTATCGAAATAGAAGGTCTTATAAAATCGGGGTCAATTGGTTTTCCCGATATATTTATATTCTCGCAAGGTAGAACTGATTGGTTTTTAATTATGTTAATCTGCATTACTAGGCCTATCGAAAGAACCAAAAATTGGCCGGTGAGCTCCAATACGAGCCGAGCGAATTTGATTTTATGTACGGAAAAAGTTCTCGAAACAGAAAGTCTTATAAAATCGGGGTCAATTGGTTTTGCCGATATATTTATATTCTCGCAAGGTAGAACTGATTGGTTTTTAATTATGTTTATCTGCATTACTAGGCCTATCGAAAGAACCAATAATTGGCCGGTGAGCTCCAATACGAGCCGAGCAAAATTGATTTTAATTACGGAAACAATTATCGAAATAGAAGGTCTTATAAAATCGGGGTCAATTGGTTTTCCCGATATATTTATATTCACGCAAGGTAGAACTGATTGGTTTTTAACTATTTTAATCTACATTACTAGGCCTATTGAAAGAACCAATAATTGGCCGGTGAGCTCCGATACGAGTCGAGCGAAATTGATTTTAATTACGGAAAAAGTTCTAGAAATAGAAAGTCTTATAAAATCGGGGTCAATTGGTTTTGCCGATATATTTATATTCTCGCAAGGTAGAACTGATTGGTTTTTAATTATGTTAATCTGCATTACTAGGCATATTGAAAGAACCAATAATTGGCCAGTGAGCTCCGATACGAGCCGATCGAAATTGATTTTAATTACGGAAACAATTATCGAAATAGAAGGTCTTATAAAATCGGGGTCAATTGGTTTTCCCGATATATTTATATTCACGCAAAGAAGAACAGATTGATTTTTAACTATTTTAATCTACATTACTAGGCCTATTGAAAGAAACAATAAATGGCCGGTGAGCTTGGATACGAGCCGAGCGAAATTGATTTTAATTACAAAAGAAGTTCTCAAAATAGAAAGTCTTATAAAATCGGGGTCAATTGGTTTTGCCGATATATTTATATTCTCGCAAGGTAGAACTGATTGGTTTTTAATTATGTTAATCTGCATTACTAGGCCTATCGAAAGAACCAATAATTGGCCGGTGAGCTCCGATACGAGTCGAGCGAAATTGATTTTAATTACGGAAAAAGTTCTAGAAATAGAAAGTCTTATAAAATCGGGGTCAATTGGTTTTGCCGATATATTTATATTCTCGCAAGGTAGAACTGATTGGTTTTTAATTATGTTAATCTGCATTACTAGGCCTATCGAAAGAACAAATAACTGGCCGGTGAGCTCCAATACGAGCCGAGCGAAATTGATTTTAATTACGGAAAAAGTTCTAGAAATAGAAGGTCTTATAAAATCGGAGACAATTTGTTTTGCCGATATATTTATATTCTCGCAAGGTAGAACTGATTGGTTTTTAATTATTTTAATCTGAATAACTAGGCCTATCGAAAGAACCAATAATTGGCCGGTGAGCTCCAATACGAGCCGAGCGAAATTGATTTTAATTACGGAAAAAGTTCTCGAAATTGAAGGTTTTATAAAATCGGAGACAATTGGTTTTGCCGATATAGTTATATTCTCGCAAGGTAGAACTGATTGGTTTTTAATTATGTTAATCTGCATTATTAATCCTATCGAAAGAACCAATAATTGGCCGGTGAGCTCCGATACGAGCCGAGCGAAATTGGTTTTAAATTACGGAAAAAGTTCTCGAAATAGAAAGTCTTATAAAATCGGGGTCAATTGGTTTTCCCGATATATTTATATTCTCGCAAGGTAGAACTGATTGGTTTTTAACTAATTTAATCTACATTACTAGGCATATTGAAAGAACCAATAATTGGCAGGTGAGCTCCGATACGAGCCGAGCCAAATTGATTTTAATTACGGAAACAATTATCGAAATAGAAGGTCTTATAAAATCGGGGTCAATTGGTTTTCCCGATATATTTATATTCTCGCCAGGTAGAACTGATTGGTTTTTAACTATGTTTATCTACTTTACTAGGCCTATTGAAAGAACCAATAACTCGCCGGTGAGTTCCGACAAGAGCCGAGCGAAATTGATTTTAATTACGGAAAAAGTTCTCGAAATAGAAAGTCTTATAAAATCGGGGTCAATTGGTTTTCCCGATATATTTTTATTCTCGCAAGGTAGAACTGATTTGTTTTTAATTATGTTAATCTGCATTACTAGGCATATTGAAAGAACCAATAATTGGCCGGTGAGCTCTGATACGAGCCGAGCGAAATTGGTTTTAAATTACGGAAAAAGTTCTCGAAATAGAAAGTCTTATGAAATCGGGGTCAATTGGTTTTCCCGATATATTTATATTCTCGCCAGGTAGAACTGATTGGTTTTTAACTATGTTTATCTACTTTACTAGGCCTATTGAAAGAACCAATAACTCGCCGGTGAGTTCCGACAAGAGCCGAGCGAAATTGATTTTAATTACGGAAAAAGTTCTCGAAATATAAAGTCTTATAAAATCGGGGTCAATTGGTTTTCCTGATATATTTATATTCTCGCAAGGTAGAACTGATTGGTTTTTAATAATGTTAATCTGCATTACTAGGCCTATCGAAAGAACCAATAATTGGCCGGTGAGCTCTGATACGAGCCGAGCGAAATTGGTTTTAAATTACGGAAAAAGTTCTCGAAATAGAAAGTCTTATGAAATCGGGGTCAATTGGTTTTCCCGATATATTTATATTCTCGCAAGGTAGAACTGATTGGGTTTTTAACTATTTTAATCTACATTACTAGGCATATTGAAAGAACCAATAATTGGCCGGTGAGCTCCGATACGAGCCGAGCGAAATTGATTTTAATTACGGAAACAATTATCGAAATAGAAGGTCTTATAAAATCGGGGTCAATTGGTTTGGCCGATATATTTATATTCTCGCAAGGTAGAACTGATTGGTTTTTAATTATGTTAATCTGCATTACTAGGCATATTGAAAGAACCAATAATTGGCCGGTGAGCTCCGATACGAGCCGAGCGAAATTGATTTTAATTACGGAAACAATTATCGAAATAGAAGGTCTTATAAAATCGGGGTCAATTGGTTTTGCCGATATATTTATATTCTCGCAAGGTAGAACTGATTGGTAATTACTTATGTTAATCTGCATTACTAGGCATATTGAAAGAACCAATAATTGGCCAGTGAGCTCCGATACGAGCCGAGCGAAATTGATTTTAATTACGGAAATAATTATCGAAATAGAAGGTCTTATAAAATCGGGGTCAATTGGTTTTCCCGATATATTTATATTCTCGCAAGGTAGAACTGATTGGTTTTTAATTATGTTAATCTGCATTACTAGGCCTATCGAAAGAACCAAAAATTGGCCGGTGAGCTCCAATACGAGCCGAGCGAATTTGATTTTATGTACGGAAAAAGTTCTCGAAACAGAAAGTCTTATAAAATCGGGGTCAATTGGTTTTGCCGATATATTTATATTCTCGCAAGGTAGAACTGATTGGTTTTTAATTATGTTAATCTGCATTACTAGGCCTATCGAAAGAACCAATAATTGGCCGGTGAGCTCCAATACGAGCCGAGCAAAATTGATTTTAATTACGGAAACAATTATCGAAATAGAAGGTCTTATAAAATCGGGGTCAATTGGTTTTCCCGATATATTTATATTCACGCAAGGTAGAACTGATTGGTTTTTAACTATTTTAATCTACATTACTAGGCCTATTGAAAGAACCAATAATTGGCCGGTGAGCTCCGATACGAGTCGAGCGAAATTGATTTTAATTACGGAAAAAGTTCTAGAAATAGAAAGTCTTATAAAATCGGGGTCAATTGGTTTTGCCGATATATTTATATTCTCGCAAGGTAGAACTGATTGGTTTTTAATTATGTTAATCTGCATTACTAGGCATATTGAAAGAACCAATAATTGGCCAGTGAGCTCCGATACGAGCCGATCGAAATTGATTTTAATTACGGAAACAATTATCGAAATAGAAGGTCTTATAAAATCGGGGTCAATTGGTTTTCCCGATATATTTATATTCACGCAAAGAAGAACAGATTGATTTTTAACTATTTTAATCTACATTACTAGGCCTATTGAAAGAAACAATAAATGGCCGGTGAGCTTGGATACGAGCCGAGCGAAATTGATTTTAATTACAAAAGAAGTTCTCAAAATAGAAAGTCTTATAAAATCGGGGTCAATTGGTTTTGCCGATATATTTATATTCTCGCAAGGTAGAACTGATTGGTTTTTAATTATGTTAATCTGCATTACTAGGCCTATCGAAAGAACCAATAATTGGCCGGTGAGCTCCGATACGAGTCGAGCGAAATTGATTTTAATTACGGAAAAAGTTCTAGAAATAGAAAGTCTTATAAAATCGGGGTCAATTGGTTTTGCCGATATATTTATATTCTCGCAAGGTAGAACTGATTGGTTTTTAATTATGTTAATCTGCATTACTAGGCCTATCGAAAGAACAAATAACTGGCCGGTGAGCTCCAATACGAGCCGAGCGAAATTGATTTTAATTACGGAAAAAGTTCTAGAAATAGAAGGTCTTATAAAATCGGAGACAATTTGTTTTGCCGATATATTTATATTCTCGCAAGGTAGAACTGATTGGTTTTTAATTATTTTAATCTGAATAACTAGGCCTATCGAAAGAACCAATAATTGGCCGGTGAGCTCCAATACGAGCCGAGCGAAATTGATTTTAATTACGGAAAAAGTTCTCGAAATTGAAGGTTTTATAAAATCGGAGACAATTGGTTTTGCCGATATAGTTATATTCTCGCAAGGTAGAACTGATTGGTTTTTAATTATGTTAATCTGCATTATTAATCCTATCGAAAGAACCAATAATTGGCCGGTGAGCTCCGATACGAGCCGAGCGAAATTGGTTTTAAATTACGGAAAAAGTTCTCGAAATAGAAAGTCTTATAAAATCGGGGTCAATTGGTTTTCCCGATATATTTATATTCTCGCAAGGTAGAACTGATTGGTTTTTAACTAATTTAATCTACATTACTAGGCATATTGAAAGAACCAATAATTGGCAGGTGAGCTCCGATACGAGCCGAGCCAAATTGATTTTAATTACGGAAACAATTATCGAAATAGAAGGTCTTATAAAATCGGGGTCAATTGGTTTTCCCGATATATTTATATTCTCGCCAGGTAGAACTGATTGGTTTTTAACTATGTTTATCTACTTTACTAGGCCTATTGAAAGAACCAATAACTCGCCGGTGAGTTCCGACAAGAGCCGAGCGAAATTGATTTTAATTACGGAAAAAGTTCTCGAAATAGAAAGTCTTATAAAATCGGGGTCAATTGGTTTTCCCGATATATTTTTATTCTCGCAAGGTAGAACTGATTTGTTTTTAATTATGTTAATCTGCATTACTAGGCATATTGAAAGAACCAATAATTGGCCGGTGAGCTCCAATACGAGCCGAGCGAAATTGATTTTAATTACGGAAAAAGTTCTAGAAATAGAAGGTCTTATAAAATCGGAGACAATTTGTTTTGCCGATATATTTATATTCTCGCAAGGTAGAACTGATTGGTTTTTAATTATTTTAATCTGAATAACTAGGCCTATCGAAAGAACCAATAATTGGCCGGTGAGCTCCAATACGAGCCGAGCGAAATTGATTTTAATTACGGAAAAAGTTCTCGAAATAGAAAGTCTTATAAAATCGGGGTCAATTGGTTTTCCCGATATATTTATATTCTCGCAAGGTAGAACTGATTGATTTTTAACTATTTTAATCTATATTACTAGGCATATTGAAAGAACCAATAATTGGCCGGTGAGCTCCGATACGAGCCGAGCGAAATTGGTTTTAAATTACGGAAAAAGTTCTCGAAATAGAAAGTCTTATAAAGTCGGGGTCAATTGGTTTTCCCGATATATTTATATTCTCGCAAGGTAGAACTGATTGGTTTTTAACTAATTTAATCTACATTACTAGGCATATTGAAAGAACCAATAATTGGCCGGTGAGCTCCGATACGAGACGAGCAAAATTGATTTTAATTACGGAAACAATTATCGAAATAGAAGGTCTTATAAAATCGGGGTCAATTGGAATTCCCGATATATTTATATTCTCGCAAGGTAGAACTGATTGGTTTTTAATTATTTAAATCTGAATAACTAGGCCTATCGAAAGAACCAATAATTGGCCGGTGAGCTCCAATACGAGCCGAATGAAATTGATTTTAATTACGGAAAAAGTTCTTGAAATAGAAAGTCTTATAAAATCGGGGTCAATTGGTTTTCCCGATATATTTATATTCTCGCAAGGTAGAACTGATTGATTTTTAACTATGTTAATCTACATTACTAGGCCTATTGAAAGAAACAATAACTCGCCGGTGAGTTCCGACACGAGCCGAGCGAAATTGATTTTAATTACGGAAAAGGTCTCGAAATAGAAAGTCTTATAAAATCGGGGTCAACCGGTTTTGCCGATATATTTATATTCTCGCAAGGTAGAACTGATTAGTTTTTAACTATGTTAATCTGCATTACTTGGCCTATCGAAAGAACCAATAATTGGCCGGTGAGCTCCGATACGAGCCGAGCGAAATTGATTTTAATTACGGAAAAAGTTCTCGAAATATAAAGTCTTATAAAATCGGGGTCAATTGGTTTTCCTGATATATTTATATTCTCGCAAGGTAGAACTGATTGGTTTTTAATAATGTTAATCTGCATTACTAGGCCTATCGAAAGAACCAATAATTGGCCGGTGAGCTCTGATACGAGCCGAGCGAAATTGGTTTTAAATTACGGAAAAAGTTCTCGAAATAGAAAGTCTTATGAAATCGGGGTCAATTGGTTTTCCCGATATATTTATATTCTCGCAAGGTAGAACTGATTGGGTTTTTAACTATTTTAATCTACATTACTAGGCATATTGAAAGAACCAATAATTGGCCGGTGAGCTCCGATACGAGCCGAGCGAAATTGATTTTAATTACGGAAACAATTATCGAAATAGAAGGTCTTATAAAATCGGGGTCAATTGGTTTGGCCGATATATTTATATTCTCGCAAGGTAGAACTGATTGGTTTTTAATTATGTTAATCTGCATTACTAGGCATATTGAAAGAACCAATAATTGGCCGGTGAGCTCCGATACGAGCCGAGCGAAATTGATTTTAATTACGGAAACAATTATCGAAATAGAAGGTCTTATAAAATCGGGGTCAATTGGTTTTGCCGATATATTTATATTCTCGCAAGGTAGAACTGATTGGTAATTACTTATGTTAATCTGCATTACTAGGCATATTGAAAGAACCAATAATTGGCCAGTGTGCTCCGATACGAGCCGAGCGAAATTGATTTTAATTACGGAAATAATTATCGAAATAGAAGGTCTTATAAAATCGGGGTCAATTGGTTTTCCCGATATATTTATATTCTCGCAAGGTAGAACTGATTGGTTTTTAACTAATTTAATCTACATTACTAGGCATATTGAAAGAACCAATAATTGGCCGGTGAGCTCCGATACGAGCCGAGCGAAATTGATTTTAATTACGGAAACAATTATCGAAATAGAAGGTCTTATAAAATCGGGGTCAATTGGTTTTCCCGATATATTTATATTCTCGCAAGGTAGAACTGATTGGTTTTTAATTATGTTAATCTGCATTACTAGGCCTATCGAAAGAACCAAAAATTGGCCGGTGAGCTCCAATACGAGCCGAGCGAATTTGATTTTATGTACGGAAAAAGTTCTCGAAACAGAAAGTCTTATAAAATCGGGGTCAATTGGTTTTGCCGATATATTTATATTCTCGCAAGGTAGAACTGATTGGTTTTTAATTATGTTAATCTGCATTACTAGGCCTATCGAAAGAACCAATAATTGGCCGGTGAGCTCCAATACGAGCCGAGCAAAATTGATTTTAATTACGGAAACAATTATCGAAATAGAAGGTCTTATAAAATCGGGGTCAATTGGTTTTCCCGATATATTTATATTCACGCAAGGTAGAACTGATTGGTTTTTAACTATTTTAATCTACATTACTAGGCCTATTGAAAGAACCAATAATTGGCCGGTGAGCTCCGATACGAGTCGAGCGAAATTGATTTTAATTACGGAAAAAGTTCTAGAAATAGAAAGTCTTATAAAATCGGGGTCAATTGGTTTTGCCGATATATTTATATTCTCGCAAGGTAGAACTGATTGGTTTTTAATTATGTTAATCTGCATTACTAGGCATATTGAAAGAACCAATAATTGGCCAGTGAGCTCCGATACGAACCGATCGAAATTGATTTTAATTACGGAAACAATTATCGAAATAGAAGGTCTTATAAAATCGGGGTCAATTGGTTTTCCCGATATATTTATATTCACGCAAAGAAGAACAGATTGATTTTTAACTATTTTAATCTACATTACTAGGCCTATTGAAAGAAACAATAAATGGCCGGTGAGCTTGGATACGAGCCGAGCGAAATTGATTTTAATTACAAAAGAAGTTCTCAAAATAGAAAGTCTTATAAAATCGGGGTCAATTGGTTTTGCCGATATATTTATATTCTCGCAAGGTAGAACTGATTGGTTTTTAATTATGTTAATCTGCATTACTAGGCCTATCGAAAGAACCAATAATTGGCCGGTGAGCTCCGATACGAGTCGAGCGAAATTGATTTTAATTACGGAAAAAGTTCTAGAAATAGAAAGTCTTATAAAATCGGGGTCAATTGGTTTTGCCGATATATTTATATTCTCGCAAGGTAGAACTGATTGGTTTTTAATTATGTTAATCTGCATTACTAGGCCTATCGAAAGAACAAATAACTGGCCGGTGAGCTCCAATACGAGCCGAGCGAAATTGATTTAAATTACGGAAAAAGTTCTCGAAATAGAAAGTCTTATAAAATCGGGGTCAATTGGTTTTCCCGATATATTTATATTCTCGCAAGGTAGAACTGATTGGTTTTTAACTAATTTAATCTACATTACTAGGCATATTGAAAGAACCAATAATTGGCAGGTGAGCTCCGATACGAGCCGAGCCAAATTGATTTTAATTACGGAAACAATTATCGAAATAGAAGGTCTTATAAAATCGGGGTCAATTGGTTTTCCCGATATATTTATATTCTCGCCAGGTAGAACTGATTGGTTTTTAACTATGTTTATCTACTTTACTAGGCCTATTGAAAGAACCAATAACTCGCCGGTGAGTTCCGACAAGAGCCGAGCGAAATTGATTTTAATTACGGAAAAAGTTCTCGAAATAGAAAGTCTTATAAAATCGGGGTCAACTGGTTTTGCCGATATATTTATATTATCGCAAGGTAGAACTGATTAGTTTTTAACTATGTTAATCTGCATTACTTGGCCTATCGAAAGAACCAATAATTGGCCGGTGAGCTCCGATACGAGCCGAGCGAAATTGATTTTAATTACGGAAATAGTTCTCGAAATAGAAAGTCTTAAAAAATCGGGGTCAATTGGTTTTCCCGATATATTTATATTTTCGCAAGGTAGAACTGATTGGTTTTTAACTAGGTTAATCTACATTACTAGGCCTATTGAAAGAACCAATAACTGGCCGGTGAGGTCCAATACGAGTCGAGCGAAATTGATTTTAATTACGGAAAAAGTTCTCGAAATAGAAAGTCTTATAAAATCGGGGTCAATTGGTTTTCCCGATATATTTATATTCTCGCAAGGTAGAACTGATTGGTTTTAAACTATTTTAATCTACATTACTAGGCATATTGAAAAATTCAATAATTGGCCGGTGAGCTCCGATACGAGCCGAGCGAAATTGATTTTAATTACGGAAAAAGTTCTCGAAATAGAAGGTTTTATAAAATCGGAGACAATTGGTTTTGCCGATATAGTTATATTCTCGCAAGGTAGAACTGATTGGTTTTTAACTATGTTAATCTACATTACCAGGCCTATTGAAAGAACAAATAACTGGCCGGTGAGTTCCGACACGAGCCGAGCGAAATTGATTTTAATTACGGAAAAAGTTCTCGAAATAGAAAGTCTTATAAAATCGGGGTCAATTGGTTTTCCCGATATATTTATATTCTCGCAAGGTAGAACTGATTGGTTTTTAACTAATTTAATCTACATTACTAGGCATATTGAAAGAACCAATAATTGGCAGGTGAGCTCCGATACGAGCCGAGCAAAATTGATTTTAATTACGGAAACAATTATCGAAATAGAAGGTCTTATAAAATCGGGGTCAATTGGTTTTCCCGATATATTTATATTCTCGCCAGGTAGAACTGATTGGTTTTTAACTATGTTTATCTACTTTACTAGGCCTATTGAAAGAACCAATAACTCGCCGGTGAGTTCCGACAAGAGCCGAGCGAAATTGATTTTAATTACGGAAAAAGTTCTCGAAATAGAAAGTCTTATAAAATCGGGGTCAACTGGTTTTGCCGATATATTTATATTATCGCAAGGTAGAACTGATTAGTTTTTAACTATGTTAATCTGCATTACTTGGCCTATCGAAAGAACCAATAATTGGCCGGTGAGCTCCGATACGAGCCGAGCGAAATTGATTTTAATTATGGAAATAGTTCTCGAAATAGAAAGTCTTAAAAAATCGGGGTCAATTGGTTTTCCCGATATATTTATATTTTCGCAAGGTAGAACTGATTGGTTTTTAACTAGGTTAATCTACATTACTAGGCCTATTGAAAGAACCAATAACTGGCCGGTGAGGTCCAATACGAGTCGAGCGAAATTGATTTTAATTACGGAAAAAGTTCTCGAAATAGAAAGTCTTATAAAATCGGGGTCAATTGGTTTTCCCGATATATTTATATTCTCGCAAGGTAGAACTGATTGGTTTTAAACTATTTTAATCTACATTACTAGGCATATTGAAAAATTCAATAATTGGCCGGTGAGCTCCGATACGAGCCGAGCGAAATTGATTTTAATTACGGAAAAAGTTCTCGAAATAGAAGGTTTTATAAAATCGGAGACAATTGGTTTTGCCGATATAGTTATATTCTCGCAAGGTAGAACTGATTGGTTTTTAACTATGTTAATCTACATTACCAGGCCTATTGAAAGAACAAATAACTGGCCGGTGAGTTCCGACACGAGCCGAGCGAAATTGATTTTAATTACGGAAAAAGTTCTCGAAATAGAAAGTCTTATAAAATCGGGGTCAATTGGTTTTCCCGATATATTTATATTCTCGCAAGGTAGAACTGATTGGTTTTTAACTAATTTAATCTACATTACTAGGCATATTGAAAGATTCAATAATTGGCCGGTGAGCTCCGATACGAGCCGAGCGAAATTGATTTTAATTACGGAAAAAGTTCTCGAAATAGAAGGTTTTATAAAATCGGAGACAATTGGTTTTGCCGATATAGTTATATTCTCGCAAGGTAGAACTGATTGGTTTTTAACTATGTTAATCTACATTACCAGGCCTTTTGAAAGAACAAATAACTGGCCGGTGAGCTCCAATACGAGCCGAGCGAAATTGATTTTAATTACGGAAACAATTATCGAAATAGAAGGTCTTATAAAATCGGGGTCAATTGGTTTTCCCGATATATTTATATTCACGCAAGGTAGAACTGATTGGTTTTTAACTATTTTAATCTACATTTTTAGGCCTATTGAAAGAACCAATAATTGGCCGGTGAGCTCCGATACGAGTCGAGCGACATTGATTTTAATTACGGAAAAAGTTCTAGAAATAGAAATACTTATAAAATCGGGGTCAATTGGTTTTGCCGATATATTTATATTATCGCAAGGTAGAACTGATTGGTTTTTAACTAATTTAATCTACATTACTAGGCATATTGAAAGAACCAATAATTGGCAGGTGAGCTCCGATACGAGCCGAGCAAAATTGATTTTAATTACGGAAACAATTATCGAAATAGAAGGTCTTATAAAATCGGGGTCAATTGGTTTTCCCGATATATTTATATTCTCGCCAGGTAGAACTGATTGGTTTTTAACTATGTTTATCTACTTTACTAGGCCTATTGAAAGAACCAATAACTAGCCGGTGAGGTCCAATACGAGCCGAGCGAAATTGATTTTAATTACGGAAAAAGTTCTCGAAATAGAAAGCCTTATAAAATCGGGGACAATTGGTTTTGCCGATATATTTATATTCTCGCAAGGTAGAACTGATTGGTTTTTAATTATGTTAATCTGCATTACTAGGCCTATCGAAAGAACCAATAATTGGCCGGTAAGCTCCAATACGAGTCGAGCGAAATTGATTTTAATTACGGAAAAAGTTCTCGAAATAGAAGGTCTTATAAAATCGGAGACAATTTGTTTTGCCGATATATTTATATTCTCGCAAGGTAGAACTGATTGGTTTTTAACTATGTTAATCTACATTACTAGGCCTATCGAAAGAACCAATAACTCGCCGGTGAGTTCCAACAAGAGACGAGCGAAATTGATTTTAATTACGGAAAAAGTTCTCGAAATATAAAGTCTTATAAAATCGGGGTCAATTGGTTTTCCCGATATATTTATATTCTCGAAAGGTAGAACTGATTGGTTTTTAACTAATTTAATCTACATTACTAGGCATATTGAAAGAACCAATAATTGGCCGGTGAGCTCCAATACGAGCCGAGCGAAATTGATTTTAATTACGGAAAAAGTTCTCGAAATAGAAAGTCTTATAAAATCGGGGTCAATTGGTTTTCCCGATATATTTATATTCTCGCAAGGTAGAACTGATTGATTTTTAACTATTTTAATCTATATTACTAGGCATATTGAAAGAACCAATAATTGTCCGGTGAGCTCCGATACGAGCCGAGCGAAATTGGTTTTAAATTACGGAAAAAGTTCTCGAAATAGAAAGTCTTATAAAGTCGGGGTCAATTGGTTTTCCCGATATATTTATATTCTCGCAAGGTAGAACTGATTGGTTTTTAACTAATTTAATCTACATTACTAGGCATATTGAAAGAACCAATAATTGGCCGGTGAGCTCCGATACGAGACGAGCAAAATTGATTTTAATTACGGAAACAATTATCGAAATAGAAGGTCTTATAAAATCGGGGTCAATTGGAATTCCCGATATATTTATATTCTCGCAAGGTAGAACTGATTGGTTTTTAATTATTTAAATCTGAATAACTAGGCCTATCGAAAGAACCAATAATTGGCCGGTGAGCTCCAATACGAGCCGAGCGAAATTGATTTTAATTACGGAAAAAGTTCTTGAAATAGAAAGTCTTATAAAATCGGGGTCAATTGGTTTTCCCGATATATTTATATTCTCGCAAGGTAGAACTGATTGATTTTTAACTATGTTAATCTACATTACTAGGCCTATTGAAAGAAACAATAACTCGCCGGTGAGTTCCGACACGAGCCGAGCGAAATTGATTTTAATTACGGAAAAGGTCTCGAAATAGAAAGTCTTATAAAATCGGGGTCAACCGGTTTTGCCGATATATTTATATTCTCGCAAGGTAGAACTGATTAGTTTTTAACTATGTTAATCTGCATTACTTGGCCTATCGAAAGAACCAATAATTGGCCGGTGAGCTCCGATACGAGCCGAGCGAAATTGATTTTAATTACGGAAAAAGTTCTCGAAATAGAAGGTCTTATAAAATCGGAGACAATTTGTTTTGCCGATATATTTATATTCTCGCAAGGTAGAACTGATTGGTTTTTAACTAATTTAATCTACATTACTAGGCATATTGAAAGATTCAATAATTGGCCGGTGAGCTCCGATACGAGCCGAGCGAAATTGATTTTAATTACGGAAAAAGTTCTCGAAATAGAAGGTTTTATAAAATCGGAGACAATTGGTTTTGCCGATATAGTTATATTCTCGCAAGGTAGAACTGATTGGTTTTTAACTATGTTAATCTACATTACCAGGCCTTTTGAAAGAACAAATAACTGGCCGGTGAGCTCCAATACGAGCCGAGCGAAATTGATTTTAATTACGGAAACAATTATCGAAATAGAAGGTCTTATAAAATCGGGGTCAATTGGTTTTCCCGATATATTTATATTCACGCAAGGTAGAACTGATTGGTTTTTAACTATTTTAATCTACATTTTTAGGCCTATTGAAAGAACCAATAATTGGCCGGTGAGCTCCGATACGAGTCGAGCGACATTGATTTTAATTACGGAAAAAGTTCTAGAAATAGAAATACTTATAAAATCGGGGTCAATTGGTTTTGCCGATATATTTATATTATCGCAAGGTAGAACTGATTGGTTTTTAACTAATTTAATCTACATTACTAGGCATATTGAAAGAACCAATAATTGGCAGGTGAGCTCCGATACGAGCCGAGCAAAATTGATTTTAATTACGGAAACAATTATCGAAATAGAAGGTCTTATAAAATCGGGGTCAATTGGTTTTCCCGATATATTTATATTCTCGCCAGGTAGAACTGATTGGTTTTTAACTATGTTTATCTACTTTACTAGGCCTATTGAAAGAACCAATAACTAGCCGGTGAGGTCCAATACGAGCCGAGCGAAATTGATTTTAATTACGGAAAAAGTTCTCGAAATAGAAAGCCTTATAAAATCGGGGACAATTGGTTTTGCCGATATATTTATATTCTCGCAAGGTAGAACTGATTGGTTTTTAATTATGTTAATCTGCATTACTAGGCCTATCGAAAGAACCAATAATTGGCCGGTAAGCTCCAATACGAGTCGAGCGAAATTGATTTTAATTACGGAAAAAGTTCTCGAAATAGAAGGTCTTATAAAATCGGAGACAATTTGTTTTGCCGATATATTTATATTCTCGCAAGGTAGAACTGATTGGTTTTTAACTATGTTAATCTACATTACTAGGCCTATTGAAAGAACCAATAACTCGCCGGTGAGTTCCAACAAGAGACGAGCGAAATTGATTTTAATTACGGAAAAAGTTCTCGAAATATAAAGTCTTATAAAATCGGGGTCAATTGGTTTTCCCGATATATTTATATTCTCGAAAGGTAGAACTGATTGGTTTTTAACTAATTTAATCTACATTACTAGGCATATTGAAAGAACCAATAATTGGCCGGTGAGCTCCAATACGAGCCGAGCGAAATTGATTTTAATTACGGAAAAAGTTCTCGAAATAGAAAGTCTTATAAAATCGGGGTCAATTGGTTTTCCCGATATATTTATATTCTCGCAAGGTAGAACTGATTGATTTTTAACTATTTTAATCTATATTACTAGGCATATTGAAAGAACCAATAATTGTCCGGTGAGCTCCGATACGAGCCGAGCGAAATTGGTTTTAAATTACGGAAAAAGTTCTCGAAATAGAAAGTCTTATAAAGTCGGGGTCAATTGGTTTTCCCGATATATTTATATTCTCGCAAGGTAGAACTGATTGGTTTTTAACTAATTTAATCTACATTACTAGGCATATTGAAAGAACCAATAATTGGCCGGTGAGCTCCGATACGAGACGAGCAAAATTGATTTTAATTACGGAAACAATTATCGAAATAGAAGGTCTTATAAAATCGGGGTCAATTGGAATTCCCGATATATTTATATTCTCGCAAGGTAGAACTGATTGGTTTTTAATTATTTAAATCTGAATAACTAGGCCTATCGAAAGAACCAATAATTGGCCGGTGAGCTCCAATACGAGCCGAGCGAAATTGATTTTAATTACGGAAAAAGTTCTTGAAATAGAAAGTCTTATAAAATCGGGGTCAATTGGTTTTCCCGATATATTTATATTCTCGCAAGGTAGAACTGATTGATTTTTAACTATGTTAATCTACATTACTAGGCCTATTGAAAGAAACAATAACTCGCCGGTGAGTTCCGACACGAGCCGAGCGAAATTGATTTTAATTACGGAAAAGGTCTCGAAATAGAAAGTCTTATAAAATCGGGGTCAACCGGTTTTGCCGATATATTTATATTCTCGCAAGGTAGAACTGATTAGTTTTTAACTATGTTAATCTGCATTACTTGGCCTATCGAAAGAACCAATAATTGGCCGGTGAGCTCCGATACGAGCCGAGCGAAATTGATTTTAATTACGGAAACAATTATCGAAATAGAAAGTCTTATAAAATCGGGGTTAATTGGTTTTCCCGATATATTTTTATTCTCGCAAGGTAGAACTGATTTGTTTTTAATTATGTTAATCTGCATTACTAGGCATATTGAAAGAACCAATAATTGGCCGGTGAGCTCCAATACGAGCCGAGCGAAATTGATTTTAATTACGGAAAAAGTTCTAGAAATAGAAGGTCTTATAAAATCGGAGACAATTTGTTTTGCCGATATATTTATATTCTCGCAAGGTAGAACTGATTGGTTTTTAATTATTTTAATCTGAATAACTAGGCCTATCGAAAGAACCAATAATTGGCCGGTGAGCTCCAATACGAGCCGAGCGAAATTGATTTTAATTACGGAAAAAGTTCTCGAAATAGAAAGTCTTATAAAATCGGGGTCAATTGGTTTTCCCGATATATTTATATTCTCGCAAGGTAGAACTGATTGATTTTTAACTATTTTAATCTATATTACTAGGCATATTGAAAGAACCAATAATTGGCCGGTGAGCTCCGATACGAGCCGAGCGAAATTGGTTTTAAATTACGGAAAAAGTTCTCGAAATAGAAAGTCTTATAAAGTCGGGGTCAATTGGTTTTCCCGATATATTTATATTCTCGCAAGGTAGAACTGATTGGTTTTTAACTAATTTAATCTACATTACTAGGCATATTGAAAGAACCAATAATTGGCCGGTGAGCTCCGATACGAGACGAGCAAAATTGATTTTAATTACGGAATTAATTATCGAAATAGAAGGTCTTATAAAATCGAGGTCAATTGGAATTCCCGATATATTTATATTCTCGCAAGGTAGAACTGATTGGTTTTTAATTATTTAAATCTGAATAACTAGGCCTATCGAAAGAACCAATAATTGGCCGGTGAGCTCCAATACGAGCCGAGCGAAATTGATTTTAATTACGGAAAAAGTTCTTGAAATAGAAAGTCTTATAAAATCGGGGTCAATTGGTTTTCCCGATATATTTATATTCTCGCAAGGTAGAACTGATTGATTTTTAACTATGTTAATCTACATTACTAGGCCTATTGAAAGAAACAATAACTCGCCGGTGAGTTCCGACACGAGCCGAGCGAAATTGATTTTAATTACGGAAAAGGTCTCGAAATAGAAAGTCTTATAAAATCGGGGTCAACCGGTTTTGCCGATATATTTATATTCTCGCAAGGTAGAACTGATTAGTTTTTAACTATGTTAATCTGCATTACTTGGCCTATCGAAAGAACCAATAATTGGCCGGTGAGCTCCGATACGAGCCGAGCGAAATTGATTTTAATTACGGAAAAAGTTCTCGAAATATAAAGTCTTATAAAATCGGGGTCAATTGGTTTTCCTGATATATTTATATTCTCGCAAGGTAGAACTGATTGGTTTTTAATAATGTTAATCTGCATTACTAGGCCTATCGAAAGAACCAATAATTGGCCGGTGAGCTCTGATACGAGCCGAGCGAAATTGGTTTTAAATTACGGAAAAAGTTCTCGAAATAGAAAGTCTTATGAAATCGGGGTCAATTGGTTTTCCCGATATATTTATATTCTCGCAAGGTAGAACTGATTGGGTTTTTAACTATTTTAATCTACATTACTAGGCATATTGAAAGAACCAATAATTGGCCGGTGAGCTCCGATACGAGCCGAGCGAAATTGATTTTAATTACGGAAACAATTATCGAAATAGAAGGTCTTATAAAATCGGGGTCAATTGGTTTTGCCGATATATTTATATTCTCGCAAGGTAGAACTGATTGGTAATTACTTATGTTAATCTGCATTACTAGGCATATTGAAAGAACCAATAATTGGCCAGTGAGCTCCGATACGAGCCGAGTGAAATTGATTTTAATTACGGAAATAATTATCCAAATAGAAGGTCTTATAAAATCGGGGTCAATTGGTTTTCCCGATATATTTATATTCTCGCAAGGTAGAACTGATTGGTTTTTAACTAATTTAATCTACATTACTAGGCATATTGAAAGAACCAATAATTGGCCGGTGAGCTCCGATACGAGCCGAGCGAAATTGATTTTAATTACGGAAACAATTATCGAAATAGAAGGTCTTATAAAATCGGGGTCAATTGGTTTTCCCGATATATTTATATTCTCGCAAGGTAGAACTGATTGGTTTTTAATTATGTTAATCTGCATTACTAGGCCTATCGAAAGAACCAATAATTGGCCGGTGAGCTCCAATACGAGCCAAGCGAAATTGATTTTAATTACGGAAACAATTATCGAAATAGAAGGTCTTATAAAATCGGGGTCAATTGGTTTTCCCGATATATTATTATTCACGCAAGGTAGAACTGATTGGTTTTTAACTATTTTAATCTACATTACTAGGCCTATTGAAAGAACCAATAATTGGCCGGTGAGCTCCGATACGAGTCGAGCGAAATTGATTTTAATTACGGAAAAAGTTCTAGAAATAGAAAGTCTTATAAAATCGGGGTCAATTGGTTTTGCCGATATATTTATATTCTCGCAAGGTAGAACTGATTGGTTTTTAATTATGTTAATCTGCATTACTAGGCATATTGAAAGAACCAATAATTGGCCAGTGAGCTCCGATACGAGCCGATCGAAATTGATTTTAATTACGGAAACAATTATCGAAATAGAAGGTCTTATAAAATCGGGGTCAATTGGTTTTCCCGATATATTTATATTCACGCAAAGAAGAACAGATTGATTTTTAACTATTTTAATCTACATTACTAGGCCTATTGAAAGAAACAATAAATGGCCGGTGAGCTTGGATACGAGCCGAGCGAAATTGATTTTAATTACAAAAGAAGTTCTCAAAATAGAAAGTCTTATAAAATCGGGGTCAATTGGTTTTGCCGATATATTTATATTCTCGCAAGGTAGAACTGATTGGTTTTTAATTATGTTAATCTGCATTACTAGGCCTATCGAAAGAACCAATAATTGGCCGGTGAGCTCCGATACGAGTCGAGCGAAATTGATTTTAATTACGGAAAAAGTTCTAGAAATAGAAAGTCTTATAAAATCGGGTGCAATTGGTTTTGCCGATAGATTTATATTCTCGCAAGGTAGAACTGATTGGTTTTTAATTATGTTAATCTGCATTACTAGGCCTATCGAAAGAACAAATAACTGGCCGGTGAGTTCCGACACGAGCCGAGCGAAATTGATTTTAATTACGGAAAAAGTTCTCGAAATAGAAAGTCTTATAAAATCTAGGTCAATTGGTTTTCCCGATATATTTATATTCTCGCAAGGTAGAACTGATTTGTTTTTAATTATGTTAATCTGCATTACTAGGCATATTGAAAGAACCAATAATTGGCGGGTGAGCTCCAATACGAGCCGAGCGAAATTGATTTTAATTACGGAAAAAGTTCTAGAAATAGAAGGTCTTATAAAATCGGAGACAATTTGTTTTGCCGATATATTTATATTCTCGCAAGGTAGAACTGATTGGTTTTTAATTATTTTAATCTGAATAACTAGGCCTATCGAAAGAACCAATAATTGGCCGGTGAGCTCCAATACGAGCCGAGCGAAATTGATTTTAATTACGGAAAAAGTTCTCGAAATAGAAGGTTTTATAAAATCGGAGACAATTGGTTTTGCCGATATAGTTATATTCTCGCAAGGTAGAACTGTTTGGTTTTTAATTATGTTAATCTGCATTATTAATCCTATCGAAAGAACCAATAATTGGCCGGTGAGCTCCGATACGAGCCGAGCGAAATTGGTTTTAAATTACGGAAAAAGTTCTCGAAATAGAAAGTCTTATAAAATCGGGGTCAATTGGTTTTCCCGATATATTTATATTCTCGCAAGGTAGAACTGATTGGTTTTTAACTAATTTAATCTACATTACTAGGCATATTGAAAGAACCAATAATTGGCAGGTGAGCTCCGATACGAGCCGAGCAAAATTGATTTTAATTACGGAAACAATTATCGAAATAGAAGGTCTTATAAAATCGGGGTCAATTGGTTTTCCCGATATATTTATATTCTCGCCAGGTAGAACTGATTGGTTTTTAACTATGTTTATCTACTTAACTAGGCCTATTGAAAGAACCAATAACTGGCCGGTGAGGTCCAATACGAGCCGAGCGAAATTGATTTTAATTACGGAAAAAGTTCTCGAAATAGAAAGCCTTATAAAATCGGGGACAATTGGTTTTGCCGATATATTTATATTCTCGCAAGGTAGAACTGATTGGTTTTTAATTATGTTAATCTGCATTACTAGGCCTATCGAAAGAACCAATAATTGGCCGGTAAGCTCCAATACGAGTCGAGCGAAATTGATTTTAATTACGGAAAAAGTTCCCGAAATAGAAAGTCTTATAAAATCGGGGTCAATTGGTTTTCCCGATATATTTATATTCTCGCAAGGTAGAACTGATTGGTTTTAAACTATTTTAATCTACATTACTAGGCATATTGAAAAATTCAATAATTGGCCGGTGAGCTCCGATACGAGCCGAGCGAAATTGATTTTAATTACGGAAAAAGTTCTCGAAATAGAAAGTCTTATAAAATCGGGGTCAACTGGTTTTGCCGATATATTTATATTATCGCAAGGTAGAACTGATTAGTTTTTAACTATGTTAATCTGCATTACTTGGCCTATCGAAAGAACCAATAATTGGCCGGTGAGCTCCGATACGAGCCGAGCGAAATTGATTTTAATTACGGAAATAGTTCTCGAAATAGAAAGTCTTAAAAAATCGGGGTCAATTGGTTTTCCCGATATATTTATATTTTCGCAAGGTAGAACTGATTGGTTTTTAACAAGGTTAATCTACATTACTAGGCCTATTGAAAGAACCAATAACTGGCCGGTGAGGTCCAATACGAGCCGAGCGAAATTGATTTTAATTACGGAAAAAGTTCTCGAAATAGAAAGCCTTATAAAATCGGGGACAATTGGTTTTGCCGAAATATTTATATTCTCGCAAGGTAGAACTGATTGGTTTTTAATTATGTTAATCTGCATTACTAGGCCTATCGAAAGAACCAATAATTGGCCGGTAAGCTCCAATACGAGTCGAGCGAAATTGATTTTAATTACGGAGAAAGTTCTCGAAATAGAAAGTCTTATAAAATCGGGTTCAATTGGTTTTCCCGATATATTTATATTCTCGCAAGGTAGAACTGATTGGTTTTAAACTATTTTAATCTACATTACTAGGCATATTGAAAAATTCAATAATTGGCCGGTGAGCTCCGATACGAGCCGAGCGAAATTGATTTTAATTACGGAAAAAGTTCTCGAAATAGAAGGTTTTATAAAATCGGAGACAATTGGTTTTGCCGATATAGTTATATTCTCGCAAGGTAGAACTGATTGGTTTTTAACTATGTTAATCTACATTACCAGGCCTATTGCAAGAACAAATAACTGGCCGGTGAGTTCCGACACGAGCCGAGCGAAATTGATTTTAATTACGGAAAAAGTTCTCGAAATAGAAAGTCTTATAAAATCGGGGTCAATTGGTTTTCCCGATATATTTATATTCTCGCAAGGTAGAACTGATTGGTTTTTAACTAATTTAATCTACATTACTAGGCATATTGAAAGATTCAATAATTGGCCGGTGAGCTCCGATACGAGCCGAGCGAAATTGATTTTAATTACGGAAAAAGTTCTCGAAATAGAAGGTTTTATAAAATCGGAGACAATTGGTTTTGCCGATATAGTTATATTCTCGCAAGGTAGAACTGATTGGTTTTTAACTATGTTAATCTACATTACCAGGCCTTTTGAAAGAACAAATAACTGGCCGGTGAGTTCCGACACGAGCCGAGCGAAATTGATTTTAATTACGGAAAAAGTTCTCGAAATAGAAAGTCTTATAAAATCGGGGTCAATTGGTTTTCCCGATATATTTATATTCTCGCAAGGTAGAACTGATTGGTTTTTAATTATTTTAATCTGAATAACTAGGCCTATCGAAAGAACCAATAATTGGCCGGTGAGCTCCAATACGAGCCGAGCGAAATTGATTTTAATTACGGAAAAAGTTCTCGAAATAGAAAGTCTTAAAAAATCGGGGTCAATTGGTTTTCCCGATATATTTATATTCTCGCAAGGTAGAACTGATTGGTTTTTAATTATGTTAATCTGCATTATTAATCCTATCGAAAGAACCAATAATTGGCCGGTGAGCTCCGATACGAGCCGAGCGAAATTGGTTTTAAATTACGGAAAAAGTTCTCGAAATAGAAAGTCTTATAAAATCGGGGTCAATTGGTTTTCCCGATATGTTTATATTATCGCAAGGTAGAACTGATTGGTTTTTAACTAATTTAATCTACATTAATAGGCATATTGAAAGAACCAATAATTGGCAGGTGAGCTCCGATACGAGGCGAGCAAAATTGATTTTAATTACGGAAACAATTATCGAAATAGAAGGTCTTATAAAATCGGGGTCAATTGGTTTTCCCGATATATTTATATTCTCGCAAGGTAGAACTGATTAGTTTTTAACAAGGTTAATCTACATTACTAGGCCTATTGAAAGAACCAATAACTGGCCGGTGAGCTCCAATACGAGCCGAGCGAAATTGATTTTAATTACGGAAAAAGTTCTCGAAATAGAAAGCCTTATAAAATCGGGGACAATTGGTTTTGCCGATATATTTATATTCTCGCAAGGTAGAACTGATTGGTTTTTAATTATGTTAATCTGCATTACTAGGCCTATCGAAAGAACCAATAATTGGCCGGTAAGCTCCAATACGAGTCGAGCGAAATTGATTTTAATTACGGAAAAAGTTCTCGAAATAGAAAGTCTTATAAAATCGGGGTCAATTGGTTTTCCCGATATATTTATATTCTCGCAAGGTAGAACTGATTGGTTTTAAACTATTTTAATCTACATTACTAGGCATATTGAAAGATTCAATAATTGGCCGGTGAGCTCCGATACGAGCCGAGCGAAATTGATTTTAATTACGGAAAAAGTTCTCGAAATAGAAAGTCTTATAAAATCGGGGTCAACTGGTTTTGCCGATATATTTATATTCTCGCAAGGTAGAACTGATTAGTTTTTAACAAGGTTAATCTACATTACTAGGCCTATTGAAAGAACCAATAACTGGCCGGTGAGCTCAAATACGAGCCGAGCGAAATTGATTTTAATTACGGAAAAAGTTCTCGAAATAGAAAGCCTTATAAAATCGGGGACAATTGGTTTTGCCGATATATTTATATTCTCGCAAGGTAGAACTGATTGGTTTTTAATTATGTTAATCTGCATTTCTAGGCCTATCGAAAGAACCAATAATTGGCCGGTAAGCTCCAATACGAGTCGAGCGAAATTGATTTTAATTACGGAAAAAGTTCTCGAAATAGAAGGTTTTATAAAATCGGAAACAATTGGTTTTGCCGATATAGTTATATTCTCGCAAGGTAGAACTGATTGGTTTTTAACTATGTTAATCTACATTACCAGGCCTATTGAAAGAACAAATAACTGGCCAGTGAGTTCCGATACGAGTCGAGCGAAATTGATTTTAATTACGGAAAAAGTTCTAGAAATAGAAAGTCTTATAAAATCGGGGTCAATTGGTTTTGCCGATATATTTATATTCTCGCAAGGTAGAACTGATTGGTTTTTAATTATGTTAATCTGCATTACTAGGCATATTGAAAGAACCAATAATTGGCCAGTGAGCTCCGATACGAGCCGATCGAAATTGATTTTAATTACGGAAACAATTATCGAAATAGAAGGTCTTATAAAATCGGGGTCAATTGGTTTTCCCGATATATTTATATTCACGCAAAGAAGAACAGATTGATTTTTAACTATTTTAATCTACATTACTAGGCCTATTGAAAGAAACAATAAATGGCCGGTGAGCTTGGATACGAGCCGAGCGAAATTGATTTTAATTACAAAAGAAGTTCTCAAAATAGAAAGTCTTATAAAATCGGGGTCAATTGGTTTTGCCGATATATTTATATTCTCGCAAGGTAGAACTGATTGGTTTTTAATTATGTTAATCTGCATTACTAGGCCTATCGAAAGAACCAATAATTGGCCGGTGAGCTCCGATACGAGTCGAGCGAAATTGATTTTAATTACGGAAAAAGTTCTAGAAATAGAAAGTCTTATAAAATCGGGTGCAATTGGTTTTGCCGATAGATTTATATTCTCGCAAGGTAGAACTGATTGGTTTTTAATTATGTTAATCTGCATTACTAGGCCTATCGAAAGAACAAATAACTGGCCGGTGAGTTCCGACACGAGCCGAGCGAAATTGATTTTAATTACGGAAAAAGTTCTCGAAATAGAAAGTCTTATAAAATCTAGGTCAATTGGTTTTCCCGATATATTTATATTCTCGCAAGGTAGAACTGATTTGTTTTTAATTATGTTAATCTGCATTACTAGGCATATTGAAAGAACCAATAATTGGCGGGTGAGCTCCAATACGAGCCGAGCGAAATTGATTTTAATTACGGAAAAAGTTCTAGAAATAGAAGGTCTTATAAAATCGGAGACAATTTGTTTTGCCGATATATTTATATTCTCGCAAGGTAGAACTGATTGGTTTTTAATTATTTTAATCTGAATAACTAGGCCTATCGAAAGAACCAATAATTGGCCGGTGAGCTCCAATACGAGCCGAGCGAAATTGATTTTAATTACGGAAAAAGTTCTCGAAATAGAAGGTTTTATAAAATCGGAGACAATTGGTTTTGCCGATATAGTTATATTCTCGCAAGGTAGAACTGATTGGTTTTTAATTATGTTAATCTGCATTATTAATCCTATCGAAAGAACCAATAATTGGCCGGTGAGCTCCGATACGAGCCGAGCGAAATTGGTTTTAAATTACGGAAAAAGTTCTCGAAATAGAAAGTCTTATAAAATCGGGGTCAATTGGTTTTCCCGATATATTTATATTCTCGCAAGGTAGAACTGATTGGTTTTTAACTAATTTAATCTACATTACTAGGCATATTGAAAGAACCAATAATTGGCAGGTGAGCTCCGATACGAGCCGAGCAAAATTGATTTTAATTACGGAAACAATTATCGAAATAGAAGGTCTTATAAAATCGGGGTCAATTGGTTTTCCCGATATATTTATATTCTCGCCAGGTAGAACTGATTGGTTTTTAACTATGTTTATCTACTTAACTAGGCCTATTGAAAGAACCAATAACTGGCCGGTGAGGTCCAATACGAGCCGAGCGAAATTGATTTTAATTACGGAAAAAGTTCTCGAAATAGAAAGCCTTATAAAATCGGGGACAATTGGTTTTGCCGATATATTTATATTCTCGCAAGGTAGAACTGATTGGTTTTTAATTATGTTAATCTGCATTACTAGGCCTATCGAAAGAACCAATAATTGGCCGGTAAGCTCCAATACGAGTCGAGCGAAATTGATTTTAATTACGGAAAAAGTTCCCGAAATAGAAAGTCTTATAAAATCGGGGTCAATTGGTTTTCCCGATATATTTATATTCTCGCAAGGTAGAACTGATTGGTTTTAAACTATTTTAATCTACATTACTAGGCATATTGAAAAATTCAATAATTGGCCGGTGAGCTCCGATACGAGCCGAGCGAAATTGATTTTAATTACGGAAAAAGTTCTCGAAATAGAAAGTCTTATAAAATCGGGGTCAACTGGTTTTGCCGATATATTTATATTATCGCAAGGTAGAACTGATTAGTTTTTAACTATGTTAATCTGCATTACTTGGCCTATCGAAAGAACCAATAATTGGCCGGTGAGCTCCGATACGAGCCGAGCGAAATTGATTTTAATTACGGAAATAGTTCTCGAAATAGAAAGTCTTAAAAAATCGGGGTCAATTGGTTTTCCCGATATATTTATATTTTCGCAAGGTAGAACTGATTGGTTTTTAACAAGGTTAATCTACATTACTAGGCCTATTGAAAGAACCAATAACTGGCCGGTGAGGTCCAATACGAGCCGAGCGAAATTGATTTTAATTACGGAAAAAGTTCTCGAAATAGAAAGCCTTATAAAATCGGGGACAATTGGTTTTGCCGAAATATTTATATTCTCGCAAGGTAGAACTGATTGGTTTTTAATTATGTTAATCTGCATTACTAGGCCTATCGAAAGAACCAATAATTGGCCGGTAAGCTCCAATACGAGTCGAGCGAAATTGATTTTAATTACGGAGAAAGTTCTCGAAATAGAAAGTCTTATAAAATCGGGTTCAATTGGTTTTCCCGATATATTTATATTCTCGCAAGGTAGAACTGATTGGTTTTAAACTATTTTAATCTACATTACTAGGCATATTGAAAAATTCAATAATTGGCCGGTGAGCTCCGATACGAGCCGAGCGAAATTGATTTTAATTACGGAAAAAGTTCTCGAAATAGAAGGTTTTATAAAATCGGAGACAATTGGTTTTGCCGATATAGTTATATTCTCGCAAGGTAGAACTGATTGGTTTTTAACTATGTTAATCTACATTACCAGGCCTATTGCAAGAACAAATAACTGGCCGGTGAGTTCCGACACGAGCCGAGCGAAATTGATTTTAATTACGGAAAAAGTTCTCGAAATAGAAAGTCTTATAAAATCGGGGTCAATTGGTTTTCCCGATATATTTATATTCTCGCAAGGTAGAACTGATTGGTTTTTAACTAATTTAATCTACATTACTAGGCATATTGAAAGATTCAATAATTGGCCGGTGAGCTCCGATACGAGCCGAGCGAAATTGATTTTAATTACGGAAAAAGTTCTCGAAATAGAAGGTTTTATAAAATCGGAGACAATTGGTTTTGCCGATATAGTTATATTCTCGCAAGGTAGAACTGATTGGTTTTTAACTATGTTAATCTACATTACCAGGCCTTTTGAAAGAACAAATAACTGGCCGGTGAGTTCCGACACGAGCCGAGCGAAATTGATTTTAATTACGGAAAAAGTTCTCGAAATAGAAAGTCTTATAAAATCGGGGTCAATTGGTTTTCCCGATATATTTATATTCTCGCAAGGTAGAACTGATTGGTTTTTAATTATTTTAATCTGAATAACTAGGCCTATCGAAAGAACCAATAATTGGCCGGTGAGCTCCAATACGAGCCGAGCGAAATTGATTTTAATTACGGAAAAAGTTCTCGAAATAGAAAGTCTTAAAAAATCGGGGTCAATTGGTTTTCCCGATATATTTATATTCTCGCAAGGTAGAACTGATTGGTTTTTAATTATGTTAATCTGCATTATTAATCCTATCGAAAGAACCAATAATTGGCCGGTGAGCTCCGATACGAGCCGAGCGAAATTGGTTTTAAATTACGGAAAAAGTTCTCGAAATAGAAAGTCTTATAAAATCGGGGTCAATTGGTTTTCCCGATATGTTTATATTATCGCAAGGTAGAACTGATTGGTTTTTAACTAATTTAATCTACATTAATAGGCATATTGAAAGAACCAATAATTGGCAGGTGAGCTCCGATACGAGGCGAGCAAAATTGATTTTAATTACGGAAACAATTATCGAAATAGAAGGTCTTATAAAATCGGGGTCAATTGGTTTTCCCGATATATTTATATTCTCGCAAGGTAGAACTGATTAGTTTTTAACAAGGTTAATCTACATTACTAGGCCTATTGAAAGAACCAATAACTGGCCGGTGAGCTCCAATACGAGCCGAGCGAAATTGATTTTAATTACGGAAAAAGTTCTCGAAATAGAAAGCCTTATAAAATCGGGGACAATTGGTTTTGCCGATATATTTATATTCTCGCAAGGTAGAACTGATTGGTTTTTAATTATGTTAATCTGCATTACTAGGCCTATCGAAAGAACCAATAATTGGCCGGTAAGCTCCAATACGAGTCGAGCGAAATTGATTTTAATTACGGAAAAAGTTCTCGAAATAGAAAGTCTTATAAAATCGGGGTCAATTGGTTTTCCCGATATATTTATATTCTCGCAAGGTAGAACTGATTGGTTTTAAACTATTTTAATCTACATTACTAGGCATATTGAAAGATTCAATAATTGGCCGGTGAGCTCCGATACGAGCCGAGCGAAATTGATTTTAATTACGGAAAAAGTTCTCGAAATAGAAAGTCTTATAAAATCGGGGTCAACTGGTTTTGCCGATATATTTATATTCTCGCAAGGTAGAACTGATTAGTTTTTAACAAGGTTAATCTACATTACTAGGCCTATTGAAAGAACCAATAACTGGCCGGTGAGCTCCAATACGAGCCGAGCGAAATTGATTTTAATTACGGAAAAAGTTCTCGAAATAGAAAGCCTTATAAAATCGGGGACAATTGGTTTTGCCGATATATTTATATTCTCGCAAGGTAGAACTGATTGGTTTTTAATTATGTTAATCTGCATTTCTAGGCCTATCGAAAGAACCAATAATTGGCCGGTAAGCTCCAATACGAGTCGAGCGAAATTGATTTTAATTACGGAAAAAGTTCTCGAAATAGAAGGTTTTATAAAATCGGAAACAATTGGTTTTGCCGATATAGTTATATTCTCGCAAGGTAGAACTGATTGGTTTTTAACTATGTTAATCTACATTACCAGGCCTATTGAAAGAACAAATAACTGGCCAGTGAGTTCCGACACGAGCCTAGCGAAATTGATTTTAATTACGGAAAAATTCTCGAAATAGAAAGTCTTATAAAATCGGGGTCAATTGGTTTTCCCGATATATTTATATTCTCGCAAGGTAGAACTGATTGGTTTTTAACTAATTTAATCTACATTACTAGGCATATTGAAAGATTCAATAATTGGCCGGTGAGCTCCGATACGAGCCGAGCGAAATTGATTTTAATTACGGAAAAAGTTCTCGAAATAGAAGGTTTTATAAAATCGGAGACAA
The DNA here is from genome assembly GCF_980474605.1 of Leiobunum rupestre. Taxonomy (NCBI): domain Eukaryota; kingdom Metazoa; phylum Arthropoda; class Arachnida; order Opiliones; family Sclerosomatidae; genus Leiobunum; species Leiobunum rupestre. The sequence goes on along the minus strand of NC_143394.1, from coordinate 23,832,389 downwards.
TTGGTTTTGCCGATATAGTTATATTCTCGCAAGGTAGAACTGATTGGTTTTTAACTATGTTAATCTACATTACCAGGCCTATTGAAAGAACAAATAACTGGCCGGTGAGTTCCGACACGAGCCGAACGAAATTGATTTTAATACCGGAAAAAGTTCTCGAAATAGAAAGTCTTATAAAATCGGGGTCAATTGGTTTTGCCGATATATTTATATTCTCGCAAGGTAGAACTGATTGGTTTTTAATTATGTTAATCTGCATTACTAGGCATATTGAAAGAACCAATAATTGGCCAGTGAGCTCCGATACGAGCCGCTCGAAATTGATTTTAATTACGGAAACAATTATCGAAATAGAAGGTCTTATAAAATCGGGGTCAATTGGTTTTCCCGATATATTTATATTCACGCAAAGAAGAACAGATTGATTTTTAACTATTTTAATCTACATTACTAGGCCTATTGAAAGAAACAATAAATGGCCGGTGAGCTCGGATACGAGCCGAGCGAAATTGATTTTAATTACAAAAGAAGTTCTCAAAATAGAAGGTTTTATAAAATCGGAGAAAATTGGTTTTGCCGATATATTTATATTCTCGCAAGGTAGAACTGATTGGTTTTTAATTATGTTAATCTCCATTACTAGACCTATCGAAAGAACCAATAATTGGCCGGTGAGCTCCGATACGAGCCGAGCGAAATTGATTTTAATTACGGAAAAATTATCGAAATAGAAAGTCTTATAAAATCGGGGTCAATTGGAATTCCCGATATATTTATATTCTCGCAAGGTAAAACTGATTGGTTTTTAATTATGTTAATCTGCATTACTAGGCCTATCGAAAGAACCATTATTTAGCCGGTGAGCTCAATTACGAGCCGAGCGAAATTGATTTTAATTGCGGAAACAATTATCGAAATAGAAGATCTTATAAAATCGGGGTCAATTGGTTTTCCCGATATATTTATATTCACGCAAGGTAGAACTGATTGGTTTTTAACTATTTTAATCTACATTACTAGGCCTATTGAAAGAACCAATAATTGGCCGGTGAGCTCCGATACGAGTCGAGCGAAATTGATTTTAATTACGGAAACAATTATCGAAATAGAAGGTCTTATAAAATCGGGGTCAACTGGTTTTCCCGATATATTTATATTCACGCAAAGAAGAACAGATTGATTTTTAACTATTTTAATCTACATTACTAGGCCTATTGAAAGAAACAATAAATGGCCGGTGAGCTTGGATACGAGCCGAGCGAAATTGATTTTAATTACAAAAGAAGTTCTCAAAATAGAAAGTCTTATAAAATCGGGGTCAATTGGTTTTGCCGATATATTTATATTCTCGCAAGGTAGAACTGATTGGTTTTTAATTATGTTAATCTGCATTACTAGGCCTATCGAAAGAACCAATAATTGGCCGGTGAGCTCCGATACGAGTCGAGCGAAATTGATTTTAATTACGGAAAAAATTCTAGAAATAGAAAGTCTTATAAAATCGGGGTCAATTGGTTTTGCCGATATATTTATATTCTCGCAAGGTAGAACTGATTGGTTTTTAATTATGTTAATCTGCATTACTAGGCCTATCGAAAGAACCAATAATTGGCCGGTGAGCTCCAATACGAGCCGAGCGAAATTGATTTTAATTACGGAAACAATTATCGAAATAGAAGGTCTTATAAAATCGGGGTCAATTGGTTTTCCCGATATATTTATATTCACGCAAGGTAGAACTGATTGGTTTTTAACTATTTTAATCTACATTTTTAGGCCTATTGAAAGAACCAATAATTGGCCGGTGAGCTCCGATACGAGTCGAGCGACATTGATTTTAATTACGGAAAAAGTTCTAGAAATAGAAAGTCTTATAAAATCGGGGTCAATTGGTTTTGCCGATATATTTATATTCTCGCAAGGTAGAACTGATTGGTTTTTAATTATGTTAATCTGCATTACTAGGCCTATCGAAAGAACCAATAATTGGCCGGTGAGCTCCAATACGAGCCGAGCGAAATTGATTTTAATTACGGAAACAATTATCGAAATAGAAGGTCTTATAAAATCGGGGTCAATTGGTTTTCCCGATATATTTATATTCACGCAAGGTAGAACTGATTGGTTTTTAACTATTTTAATCTACATTACTAGGCCTATTGAAAGAACCAATAATTGGCCGGTGAGCTCCGATACGAGTCGAGCGAAATTGATTTTAATTACGGAAAAAGTTCTAGAAATAGAAAGTCTTATAAAATCGGGGTCAATTGGTTTTGCCGATATATTTATATTCTCGCAAGGTAGAACTGATTGGTTTTTAATTATGTTAATCTGCATTACTAGGCATATTGAAAGAACCAATAATTGGCCAGTGAGCTCCGATACGAGCCGATCGAAATTGATTTTAATTACGGAAACAATTATCGAAATAGAAGGTCTTATAAAATCGGGGTCAATTGGTTTTCCCGATATATTTATATTCACGCAAAGAAGAACAGATTGATTTTTAACTATTTTAATCTACATAACTAGGCCTATTGAAAGAAACAATAAATGGCCGGTGAGCTTGGATACGAGCCGAGCGAAATTGATTTTAATTACAAAAGAAGTTCTCAAAATAGAAAGTCTTATAAAATCGGGGTCAATTGGTTTTGCCGATATATTTATATTCTCGCAAGGTAGAACTGATTGGTTTTTAGTTATGTTAATCTGCATTACTAGGCCTATCGAAAGAACCAATAATTGGCCGGTGAGCTCCGATACGAGTCGAGCGAAATTGATTTTAATTACGGAAAAATTTCTAGAAATAGAAAGTCTTATAAAATCGGGGTCAATTGGTTTTGCCGATATATTTATATTCTCGCAAGGTAGAACTGATTGGTTTTTAATTATGTTAATCTGCATTACTAGGCCTATCGAAAGAACCAATAATTGGCCGGTGAGCTCCAATACGAGCCGAGCGAAATTGATTTTAATTACGGAAACAATTATCGAAATAGAAGGTCTTATAAAATCGGGGTCAATTGGTTTTCCCGATATATTTATATTCACGCAAGGTAGAACTGATTGGTTTTTAACTATTTTAATCTACATTTTTAGGCCTATTGAAAGAACCAATAAGTTTCCGATGAGCTCCGATACGAGTCGAGCGACATTGATTTTAATTACGGAAAAAGTTCTAGAAATAGAAAGTCTTATAAAATCGGGGTCAATTGGTTTTGCCGATATATTTATATTCTCGCAAGGTAGAACTGATTGGTTTTTAATTATGTTAATCTGCATTACTAGGCATATTGAAAGAACCAATAATTGGCCAGTGAGCTCCGATACGAGCCGCTCGAAATTGATTTTAATTACGGAAACAATTATCGAAATAGAAGGTCTTATAAAATCGGGGTCAATTGGTTTTCCCGATATATTTATATTCACGCAAAGAAGAACAGATTGATTTTTAACTATTTTAATCTACATTACTAGGCCTATTGAAAGAAACAAAAATGGCCGGTGAGCTCGGATACGAGCCGAGCGAAATTGATTTTAATTACAAAAGAAGTTCTCAAAATAGAAGGTTTTATAAAATCGGAGAAAATTGGTTTTGCCGATATATTTATATTCTCGCAAGGTAGAACTGATTGGTTTTTAATTATGTTAATCTCCATTACTAGACCTATCGAAAGAACCAATAATTGGCCGGTGAGCTCCGATACGAGCCGAGCGAAATTGATTTTAATTACGGAAAAATTCTCGAAATAGAAAGTCTTATAAAATCGGGGTCAATTGGAATTCCCGATATATTTATATTCTCGCAAGGTAAAACTGATTGGTTTTTAATTATGTTAATCTGCATTACTAGGCCTATCGAAAGAACCATTATTTAGCCGGTGAGCTCAATTACGAGCCGAGCGAAATTGATTTTAATTGCGGAAACAATTATCGAAATAGAAGGTCTTATAAAATCGGGGTCAATTGGTTTTGCCGATATATTTATATTCTCGCAATTTAGAACTGATTGGTAATTAATTATGTTAATCTGCATTACTAGGCATATTGAAAGAACCAATAATTGGCCAGTGAGCTCCGATACGAGCCGAGCGAAATTGATTTTAATTACGGAAACAATTATCGAAATAGAAGGTCTTATAAAATCGGGGTCAATTGGTTTTCCCGATATATTTATATTCACGCAAGGTAGAACTGATTGGTTTTTAACTATTTTAATCTACATTACTAGGCCTATTGAAAGAAACAATAAATGGCCGGTGAGCTCGGATACGAGCCGAGCGAAATTGATTTTAATTACAAAAAAAGTTCTCAAAATAGAAGGTTTTATAAAATCGGAGACAATTGGTTTTGCCGATATATTTATATTCTCGCAAGGTAGAACTGATTGGTTTTTAATTAGGTTAATCTGCATTACTAGGCATATTGAAAGAACCAATAATTGGCCAGTGAGCTCCGATACGAGCCGCTCGAAATTGATTTTAATTACGGAAACAATTATCGAAATAGAAGGTCTTATAAAATCGGGGTCAATTGGTTTTCCCGATATATTTATATTCACGCAAAGAAGAACAGATTGATTTTTAACTATTTTAATCTACATTACTAGGCCTATTGAAAGAAACAATAAATGGCCGGTGAGCTCGGATACGAGCCGAGCGAAATTGATTTTAATTACAAAAGAAGTTCTCAAAATAGAAGGTTTTATAAAATCGGAGAAAATTGGTTTTGCCGATATATTTATATTCTCGCAAGGTAGAACTGATTGGTTTTTAATTATGTTAATCTCCATTACTAGACCTATCGAAAGAACCAATAATTGGCCGGTGAGCTCCGATACGAGCCGAGCGAAATTGATTTTAATTACGGAAAAATTATCGAAATAGAAAGTCTTATAAAATCGGGGTCAATTGGAATTCCCGATATATTTATATTCTCGCAAGGTAAAACTGATTGGTTTTTAATTATGTTAATCTGCATTACTAGGCCTATCGAAAGAACCATTATTTAGCCGGTGAGCTCAATTACGAGCCGAGCGAAATTGATTTTAATTGCGGAAACAATTATCGAAATAGAAGATCTTATAAAATCGGGGTCAATTGGTTTTCCCGATATATTTATATTCACGCAAGGTAGAACTGATTGGTTTTTAACTATTTTAATCTACATTACTAGGCCTATTGAAAGAACCAATAATTGGCCGGTGAGCTCCGATACGAGTCGAGCGAAATTGATTTTAATTACGGAAACAATTATCGAAATAGAAGGTCTTATAAAATCGGGGTCAACTGGTTTTCCCGATATATTTATATTCACGCAAAGAAGAACAGATTGATTTTTAACTATTTTAATCTACATTACTAGGCCTATTGAAAGAAACAATAAATGGCCGGTGAGCTTGGATACGAGCCGAGCGAAATTGATTTTAATTACAAAAGAAGTTCTCAAAATAGAAAGTCTTATAAAATCGGGGTCAATTGGTTTTGCCGATATATTTATATTCTCGCAAGGTAGAACTGATTGGTTTTTAATTATGTTAATCTGCATTACTAGGCCTATCGAAAGAACCAATAATTGGCCGGTGAGCTCCGATACGAGTCGAGCGAAATTGATTTTAATTACGGAAAAAATTCTAGAAATAGAAAGTCTTATAAAATCGGGGTCAATTGGTTTTGCCGATATATTTATATTCTCGCAAGGTAGAACTGATTGGTTTTTAATTATGTTAATCTGCATTACTAGGCCTATCGAAAGAACCAATAATTGGCCGGTGAGCTCCAATACGAGCCGAGCGAAATTGATTTTAATTACGGAAACAATTATCGAAATAGAAGGTCTTATAAAATCGGGGTCAATTGGTTTTCCCGATATATTTATATTCACGCAAGGTAGAACTGATTGGTTTTTAACTATTTTAATCTACATTTTTAGGCCTATTGAAAGAACCAATAATTGGCCGGTGAGCTCCGATACGAGTCGAGCGACATTGATTTTAATTACGGAAAAAGTTCTAGAAATAGAAAGTCTTATAAAATCGGGGTCAATTGGTTTTGCCGATATATTTATATTCTCGCAAGGTAGAACTGATTGGTTTTTAATTATGTTAATCTGCATTACTAGGCCTATCGAAAGAACCAATAATTGGCCGGTGAGCTCCAATACGAGCCGAGCGAAATTGATTTTAATTACGGAAACAATTATCGAAATAGAAGGTCTTATAAAATCGGGGTCAATTGGTTTTCCCGATATATTTATATTCACGCAAGGTAGAACTGATTGGTTTTTAACTATTTTAATCTACATTACTAGGCCTATTGAAAGAACCAATAATTGGCCGGTGAGCTCCGATACGAGTCGAGCGAAATTGATTTTAATTACGGAAAAAGTTCTAGAAATAGAAAGTCTTATAAAATCGGGGTCAATTGGTTTTGCCGATATATTTATATTCTCGCAAGGTAGAACTGATTGGTTTTTAATTATGTTAATCTGCATTACTAGGCATATTGAAAGAACCAATAATTGGCCAGTGAGCTCCGATACGAGCCGATCGAAATTGATTTTAATTACGGAAACAATTATCGAAATAGAAGGTCTTATAAAATCGGGGTCAATTGGTTTTCCCGATATATTTATATTCACGCAAAGAAGAACAGATTGATTTTTAACTATTTTAATCTACATAACTAGGCCTATTGAAAGAAACAATAAATGGCCGGTGAGCTTGGATACGAGCCGAGCGAAATTGATTTTAATTACAAAAGAAGTTCTCAAAATAGAAAGTCTTATAAAATCGGGGTCAATTGGTTTTGCCGATATATTTATATTCTCGCAAGGTAGAACTGATTGGTTTTTAGTTATGTTAATCTGCATTACTAGGCCTATCGAAAGAACCAATAATTGGCCGGTGAGCTCCGATACGAGTCGAGCGAAATTGATTTTAATTACGGAAAAATTTCTAGAAATAGAAAGTCTTATAAAATCGGGGTCAATTGGTTTTGCCGATATATTTATATTCTCGCAAGGTAGAACTGATTGGTTTTTAATTATGTTAATCTGCATTACTAGGCCTATCGAAAGAACCAATAATTGGCCGGTGAGCTCCAATACGAGCCGAGCGAAATTGATTTTAATTACGGAAACAATTATCGAAATAGAAGGTCTTATAAAATCGGGGTCAATTGGTTTTCCCGATATATTTATATTCACGCAAGGTAGAACTGATTGGTTTTTAACTATTTTAATCTACATTTTTAGGCCTATTGAAAGAACCAATAAGTTTCCGATGAGCTCCGATACGAGTCGAGCGACATTGATTTTAATTACGGAAAAAGTTCTAGAAATAGAAAGTCTTATAAAATCGGGGTCAATTGGTTTTGCCGATATATTTATATTCTCGCAAGGTAGAACTGATTGGTTTTTAATTATGTTAATCTGCATTACTAGGCATATTGAAAGAACCAATAATTGGCCAGTGAGCTCCGATACGAGCCGCTCGAAATTGATTTTAATTACGGAAACAATTATCGAAATAGAAGGTCTTATAAAATCGGGGTCAATTGGTTTTCCCGATATATTTATATTCACGCAAAGAAGAACAGATTGATTTTTAACTATTTTAATCTACATTACTAGGCCTATTGAAAGAAACAAAAATGGCCGGTGAGCTCGGATACGAGCCGAGCGAAATTGATTTTAATTACAAAAGAAGTTCTCAAAATAGAAGGTTTTATAAAATCGGAGAAAATTGGTTTTGCCGATATATTTATATTCTCGCAAGGTAGAACTGATTGGTTTTTAATTATGTTAATCTCCATTACTAGACCTATCGAAAGAACCAATAATTGGCCGGTGAGCTCCGATACGAGCCGAGCGAAATTGATTTTAATTACGGAAAAATTCTCGAAATAGAAAGTCTTATAAAATCGGGGTCAATTGGAATTCCCGATATATTTATATTCTCGCAAGGTAAAACTGATTGGTTTTTAATTATGTTAATCTGCATTACTAGGCCTATCGAAAGAACCATTATTTAGCCGGTGAGCTCAATTACGAGCCGAGCGAAATTGATTTTAATTGCGGAAACAATTATCGAAATAGAAGGTCTTATAAAATCGGGGTCAATTGGTTTTGCCGATATATTTATATTCTCGCAATTTAGAACTGATTGGTAATTAATTATGTTAATCTGCATTACTAGGCATATTGAAAGAACCAATAATTGGCCAGTGAGCTCCGATACGAGCCGAGCGAAATTGATTTTAATTACGGAAACAATTATCGAAATAGAAGGTCTTATAAAATCGGGGTCAATTGGTTTTCCCGATATATTTATATTCACGCAAGGTAGAACTGATTGGTTTTTAACTATTTTAATCTACATTACTAGGCCTATTGAAAGAAACAATAAATGGCCGGTGAGCTCGGATACGAGCCGAGCGAAATTGATTTTAATTACAAAAAAAGTTCTCAAAATAGAAGGTTTTATAAAATCGGAGACAATTGGTTTTGCCGATATATTTATATTCTCGCAAGGTAGAACTGATTGGTTTTTAATTAGGTTAATCTCCATTACTAGACCTATCGAAAGAACCAATAATTGGCCGGTGAGCTCCGATACGAGCCGAGCGAAATTGATTTTAATTACGGAAAAATTCTCGAAATAGAAAGTCTTATAAAATCGGGGTCAATTGGAATTCCCGATATATTTATATGCTCGCAAGGTAAAACTGATTGGTTTTTAATTATGTTAATCTGCATTACTAGGCCTATCGAAAGAACCAATAATTGGCCGGTGAACTCCGATACGAGCCGACAGAAATTGGTTTTAAATTACGGAAAAAGTTCTCGAAATAGAAAGTCTTATAAAATCGGGGTCAATTGGTTTTCCCGATATATTTATATTCTCGCAAGGTAGAACTGATTGCATTTTAACTAATTTAATCTACATTACTAGGCATATTGAAAGAACCAATAATTGGCCGGTGAGCTCCGATACGAGCCGAGCAAAATTGATTTTAATTACGGAAACAATTATCGAAATAGAAGGTCTTATAAAATCGGGGTCAATTGGTTTTCCCGATATATTTATATTCTCGCAAGGTAGAACTGATTGGTTTTTAACTATGTTAATCTACATTACTAGGCCTATTGAAAGAACCAATAACTGGCCGGTGAGTTCCGACAAGAGCCGAGCGAAATTGAATTTAATTACGGAAAAAGTTCTCGAAATAGAAAGTCTTATAAAATCGGGGTCAACTGGTTTTGCCGATATATTTATATTCTCGCAAGGTAGAACTGATTAGGTTTTAACTATGTTAATCTGCATTACTTGGCCTATCGAAAGAACCAATAATTGGCCGGTGAGCTCCGATACGAGCCGAGCAAAATTGATTTTAATTACGGAAATAGTTCTCGAAATAGAAAGTCTTATAAAATCGGGGTCAATTGGTTTTCCCGATATATTTATATTCTCGCAAGGTAGAACTGATTGGTTTTTAACTAGGTTAATCTACATTACTAGGCCTATTGAAAGAACCAATAACTGACCGGTGAGTTCCGACACGAGCCGAACGAAATTGATTTTAATTACGGAAAAAGTTCTCAAAATAGAAAGCCTTATAAAATCGGGGACAATTGGTTTTGCCGATATATTTATATTCTCGCAAGGTAGAACTGATTGGTTTTTAATTAGGTTAATCTGCATTACTAGGCCTATCGAAAGAACCAATAATTGGCCGGTAAGCTCCAATACGAGCCGAGCGAAATTGATTTTAATTACGGAAAAAGTTCTCGAAATAGAAAGTCTTATAAAATCGGGGTCAATTGGTTTTCCCGATATATTTATATTCTCGCAAGGTAGAACTGATTGGTTTTTAATTATTTTAATCTACATTACTAGGCATATTGAAAGATTCAATAATTGGCCGGTGAGCTCCGATACGAGCCGAGCGAAATTGATTTTAATTACGGAAAAAGTTCTCGAAATAGAAGGTTTTATAAAATCGGAGACAATTGGTTTTCCCGATATATTTATATTCTCGCAAGGTAGAACTGATTGGTTTTTAACTATGTTAATCTACATTACTAGGCCTATTGAAAGAACCAATAACTGGCTGGTGAGTTCCGACAAGAGCCGAGCGAAATAGATTTTAATTACGGAAAAAGTTCTCGAAATAGAAAGTCTTATAAAATCGGGGTCAACTGGTTTTGCCGATATATTTATATTCTCGCAAGGTAGAACTGATTAGTTTTTAACTATGTTAATCTGCATTACTTGGCCTATCGAAAGAACCAATAATTGGCCGGTGAGCTCCGATACGAGCCGAGCAAAATTGATTTTAATTACGGAAATAGTTCTCGAAATAGAAAGTCTTATAAAATCGGGGTCAATTGGTTTTCCCGATATATTTATATTCTCGCAAGGTAGAACTGATTGGTTTTTAACTAGGTTAATCTACATTACTAGGCCTATTGAAAGAACCAATAACTGACCGGTGAGTTCCGACACGAGCCGAACGAAATTGATTTTAATTACGGAAAAAGTTCTAGAAATAGAAGGTCTTATAAAATAGGGGTCAATTGGTTTTGCCGATATATTTATATTCTCGCAAGGTAGAACTGATTGGTTTTTAATTATGTTATTCTGCATTACTAGGCCTATCGAAAGAACCAATAATTGGCCGGTAAGCTCCAATACGAGCCGAGCGAAATTGATTTTAATTACGGAAAAAGTTCTCGAAATAGAAAGTCTTATAAAATCGGGGTCAATTGGTTTTGCCGATATATTTATATTCTCGCAAGGTAGAACTGATTGGTTTTTAATTATGTTAATCTGCATTACTAGGCATATTGAAAGAACCAATAATTGGCCAGTGAGCTCCGATACGAGCCGCTCGAAATTGATTTTAATTACGGAAACAATTATCGAAATAGAAGGTCTTATAAAATCGGGGTCAATTGGTTTTCCCGATATATTTATATTCACGCAAAGAAGAACAGATTGATTTTTAACTATTTTAATCTACATTACTAGGCCTATTGAAAGAAACAATAAATGGCCGGTGAGCTCGGATACGAGCCGAGCGAAATTGATTTTAATTACAAAAGAAGTTCTCAAAATAGAAGGTTTTATAAAATCGGAGAAAATTGGTTTGGCCGATATATTTATATTCTCGCAAGGTAGAACTGATTGGTTTTTAATTATGTTAATCTCCATTACTAGACCTATCGAAAGAACCAATAATTGGCCGGTGAGCTCCGATACGAGCCGAGCGAAATTGATTTTAATTACGGAAAAATTCTCGAAATAGAAAGTCTTATAAAATCGGGGTCAATTGGAATTCCCGATATATTTATATTCTCGCAAGGTAAAACTGATTGGTTTTTAATTATGTTAATCTGCATTACTAGGCCTATCGAAAGAACCATTATTTAGCCGGTGAGCTCAATTACGAGCCGAGCGAAATTGATTTTAATTGCGGAAACAATTATCGAAATAGAAGGTCTTATAAAATCGGGGTCAATTGGTTTTGCCGATATATTTATATTCTCGCAATTTAGAACTGATTGGTAATTAATTATGTTAATCTGCATTACTAGGCATATTGAAAGAACCAATAATTGGCCAGTGAGCTCCGATACGAGCCGAGCGAAATTGATTTTAATTACGGAAACAATTATCGAAATAGAAGGTCTTATAAAATCGGGGTCAATTGGTTTTCCCGATATATTTATATTCACGCAAGGTAGAACTGATTGGTTTTTAACTATTTTAATCTACATTACTAGGCCTATTGAAAGAAACAATAAATGGCCGGTGAGCTCGGATACGAGCCGAGCGAAATTGATTTTAATTACAAAAAAAGTTCTCAAAATAGAAGGTTTTATAAAATCGGAGACAATTGGTTTTGCCGATATATTTATATTCTCGCAAGGTAGAACTGATTGGTTTTTAATTAGGTTAATCTCCATTACTAGACCTATCGAAAGAACCAATAATTGGCCGGTGAGCTCCGATACGAGCCGAGCGAAATTGATTTTAATTACGGAAAAATTCTCGAAATAGAAAGTCTTATAAAATCGGGGTCAATTGGAATTCCCGATATATTTATATGCTCGCAAGGTAAAACTGATTGGTTTTTAATTATGTTAATCTGCATTACTAGGCCTATCGAAAGAACCAATAATTGGCCGGTGAACTCCGATACGAGCCGAGCGAAATTGGTTTTAAATTACGGAAAAAGTTCTCGAAATAGAAAGTCTTATAAAATCGGGGTCAATTGGTTTTCCCGATATATTTATATTCTCGCAAGGTAGAACTGATTGGTTTTTAACTAATTTAATCTACATTACTAGGCATATTGAAAGAACCAATAATTGGCCGGTGAGCTCCGATACGAGCCGAGCAAAATTGATTTTAATTACGGAAACAATTATCGAAATAGAAGGTCTTATAAAATCGGGGTCAATTGGTTTTCCCGATATATTTATATTCTCGCAAGGTAGAACTGATTGGTTTTTAACTATGTTAATCTACATTACTAGGCCTATTGAAAGAACCAATAACTGGCCGGTGAGTTCCGACAAGAGCCGAGCGAAATTGAATTTAATTACGGAAAAAGTTCTCGAAATAGAAAGTCTTATAAAATCGGGGTCAACTGGTTTTGCCGATATATTTATATTCTCGCAAGGTAGAACTGATTAGGTTTTAACTATGTTAATCTGCATTACTTGGCCTATCGAAAGAACCAATAATTGGCCGGTGAGCTCCGATACGAGCCGAGCAAAATTGATTTTAATTACGGAAATAGTTCTCGAAATAGAAAGTCTTATAAAATCGGGGTCAATTGGTTTTCCCGATATATTTATATTCTCGCAAGGTAGAACTGATTGGTTTTTAACTAGGTTAATCTACATTACTAGGCCTATTGAAAGAACCAATAACTGACCGGTGAGTTCCGACACGAGCCGAACGAAATTGATTTTAATTACGGAAAAAGTTCTCAAAATAGAAAGCCTTATAAAATCGGGGACAATTGGTTTTGCCGATATATTTATATTCTCGCAAGGTAGAACTGATTGGTTTTTAATTAGGTTAATCTGCATTACTAGGCCTATCGAAAGAACCAATAATTGGCCGGTAAGCTCCAATACGAGCCGAGCGAAATTGATTTTAATTACGGAAAAAGTTCTCGAAATAGAAAGTCTTATAAAATCGGGGTCAATTGGTTTTCCCGATATATTTATATTCTCGCAAGGTAGAACTGATTGGTTTTTAATTATTTTAATCTACATTACTAGGCATATTGAAAGATTCAATAATTGGCCGGTGAGCTCCGATACGAGCCGAGCGAAATTGATTTTAATTACGGAAAAAGTTCTCGAAATAGAAGGTTTTATAAAATCGGAGACAATTGGTTTTCCCGATATATTTATATTCTCGCAAGGTAGAACTGATTGGTTTTTAACTATGTTAATCTACATTACTAGGCCTATTGAAAGAACCAATAACTGGCTGGTGAGTTCCGACAAGAGCCGAGCGAAATAGATTTTAATTACGGAAAAAGTTCTCGAAATAGAAAGTCTTATAAAATCGGGGTCAACTGGTTTTGCCGATATATTTATATTCTCGCAAGGTAGAACTGATTAGTTTTTAACTATGTTAATCTGCATTACTTGGCCTATCGAAAGAACCAATAATTGGCCGGTGAGCTCCGATACGAGCCGAGCAAAATTGATTTTAATTACGGAAATAGTTCTCGAAATAGAAAGTCTTATAAAATCGGGGTCAATTGGTTTTCCCGATATATTTATATTCTCGCAAGGTAGAACTGATTGGTTTTTAACTAGGTTAATCTACATTACTAGGCCTATTGAAAGAACCAATAACTGACCGGTGAGTTCCGACACGAGCCGAACGAAATTGATTTTAATTACGGAAAAAGTTCTAGAAATAGAAGGTCTTATAAAATAGGGGTCAATTGGTTTTGCCGATATATTTATATTCTCGCAAGGTAGAACTGATTGGTTTTTAATTATGTTATTCTGCATTACTAGGCCTATCGAAAGAACCAATAATTGGCCGGTAAGCTCCAATACGAGCCGAGCGAAATTGATTTTAATTACGGAAAAAGTTCTCGAAATAGAAAGTCTTATAAAATCGGGGTCAATTGGTTTTCCCGATATATTTATATTCTCGCAAGGTAGAACTGATTGGTTTTTAATTATTTTAATCTACATTACTAGGCATATTGAAAGATTCAATAATTGGCCGGTGAGCTCCGATACGAGCCGAGCGAAATTGATTTTAATTACGGAAAAAGTTCTCGAAATAGAAGGTTTTATAAAATCGGAGACAATTGGTTTTGCCGATATAGTTATATTCTCGCAAGGTAGAACTGATTGGTTTTTAACTATGTTAATCTACATTACTAGGCCTATTGAAAGAACAAATAACTGGCCGGTGAGTTACGACACGAGCCGAGCGAAATTGATTTTAATTACGAAAAAAGTTCTCGAAATAGAAAGTCTTATAAAATCGGGGTCAATTGGTTTTCCCGATATATTTATATTCTCGCAAGGTAGAACTGATTGGTTTTTAACTAATTTAATCTACATTACTAGGCATATTGAAAGAACCAATAAATGGCCGGTGAGCTCCGATACAAGCCGAGCAAAATTGATTTTAATTACGGAAACAATTATCGAAATAGAAGGTCTTATAAAATCGGGGTCAATTGGTTTTCCCGATATATTTATATTCTCGCAAGGTAGAACTGATTGGTTTTTAACTATGTTAATCTACATTACTAGGCCTATTAAAAGAACCAATAACTGGCCGGTGAGTTCCGACAAGAGCCGAGCGAAATTGATTTTAATTACGGAAAAAATTCTCGAAATAGAAAGTCTTATAAAATCGGGGTCAATTGGTTTTCCCGATATATTTATATTCTCGCAAGGTAGAACTGATTGGTTTTTAACTAGGTTAATATACATTACTAGGCCTATTGAAAGAACCAATAACTGACCGGTGAGTTCCGACACGAGCCGAACGAAATTGATTTTAATTACGGAAAAAGTTCTAGAAATAGAAGGTCTTATAAAATAGGGGTCATTTGGTTTTGCCGATATATTTATATTCTCGCAAGGTAGAACTGATTGGTTTTTAATTATTTTAATCTACATTACTAGGCATATTGAAAGATTCAATAATTGGCCGGTGAGCACCGATACGAGCCGAGCGAAATTGATTTTAATTACGGAAAAAGTTCTCGAAATAGAAGGTTTTATAAAATCGGAGACAATTGGTTTTGCCGATATAGTTATATTCTCGCAAGGTAGAACTGATTGGTTTTAAACTATGTTAATCTACATTACTAGGCCTATTGAAAGAACAAATAACTGGCCGGTGAGTTACGACACGAGCCGAGCGAAATTGATTTTAATTACGAAAAAAGTTCTCGAAATAGAAAGTCTTATAAAATCGGGGTCAATTTATTTTCCCGATATATTTATATTCTCTCAAGGTAGAACTGATTAGTTTTTAATTATGTTAATCTGCATTACTAGGCCTATCGAAAGAACCAATAATTGGCCGGTGAGCTCCGATACGAGCCGAGCGAATTTGGTTTTAAATTACGGAAAAAGTTCTCGAAATAGAAAGTCTTATGAAATCGGGGTCAATTGGTTTTCCCGATATATTTATATTCTCGCAAGGTAGAACTGATTGGTTTTTAACTATTTTAATCTACATTACTAGGCATATTGGAAGAACCAATAATTGGCCGGTGAGCTCCGATACGAGCCGAGCGAAATTGATTTTAATTACGGAAACAATTATCGAAATAGAAGGTCTTATAAAATCGGGGTCAATTGGTTTTGCCGATATATTTATATTCTCGCAAGGTAGAACTGATTGGTTTTTAACTATTTTAATCTACATTACTAGGCCTATTGAAAGAACTAATAATTGGCCGGTGAGCTCCGATACGAGTCGAGCGAAATTGATATTAATTACGGAAACAATTATCGAAATAGAAGGTCTTATAAAATCGGGGTCAATTGGTTTTCCCGATATATTTATATTCACGCAAAGAAGAACAGATTGATTTTTAAATATTTTAATCTGCATTACTAGGCCTATCGAAAGAACCAATAATTGGCCAGTGAGCTCCGATACGAGCCGAGCGAATTTGGTTTTAAATTACAAAAGAAGTTCTCAAAATAGAAGGTTTTATAAAATCGGAGAGAATTGGATTTGCCGATATATTTATATTCTCGCAAGGTAGAACTGATTGGTTTTTAATTATGTTAATCTCCATTACTAGACCTATCGAAAGAACCAATAAATGGCCGGTGAGCTCCGATACGAGCCGAGCGAAATTGACTTTAATTACGGAAAAATTTTCGAAATAGAAAGTCTTATAAAATCGGGGTCAATTGGAATTCCCGATATATTTATATTCTCGCAAGGTAAAACTGATTGGTTTTTAATTATGTTAATCTGCATTACTAGGCCTATCGAAAGAACCAATAATTGGCCGGGGAGCTCCAATACGAGCCGAGCGAAATTGATTTTAATTACGGAAAAAGTTCTCGAAATAGAAAGACTTATAAAATCGGGGTCAATTGGTTTTCCCGATATATTTATATTCTCGCAAGGTAGAACTGATTGGTTTTTAATTATGTTAATCTGCATTACTAGGCCTATCGAAAGAACCAATAATTGGCCGGTGAGCTCCAATACGAGCCGAGCGAAATTGATTTTAATTACGGAAAAAGTTCTCGAAACAGAAAGTCTTATAAAATCGGGGTCAATTGGTTTTGCCGATATATTTATATTCTCGCAAGGTAGAACTGATTGGTTTTTAATTATGTTAATCTGCATTACTAGGCCTATCGAAAGAACCAATAATTGGCCGGTGAGCTCCGATACGAGTCGAGCGGAATTGAGTTTAATTACGGAAAAAGTTCTAGAAATAGAAAGTCTTATAAAATCGGGGTCAATTGGTTTTGCCGATATATTTATATTCTCGCAAGGTAGAACTGATTGGTTTTTAATTATGTTAATCTGCATTACTAGGCCTATCGAAAGAACCAATAATTGGCCGGTGAGCTCCAATACGAGCCGTGCGAAATTGATTTTAATTACGGAAACAATTATCGAAATAGAAGGTCTTATAAAATCGGGGTCAATTGGTTTTCCCGATATATTTATATTCACGCAAAGTAGAACTGATTGGTTTTTAACTATTTTAATCTACATTACTAGGCCTATTGAAAGAAACAATAAATGGCCGGTGAGCTCGGATACGAGCCGAGCGAAATTGATTTTAATTACAAAAGAAGTTCTCAAAATAGAAGGATTTATAAAATCGGAGACAATTGGTTTTGCCGATATATTTATATTCTCGCAAGGTAGAACTGATTGGTTTTTAATTATGTTAATCTGCATTACTAGGCCTATCGAAAGAACCAATAATTGGCCGGTGAGCTCCAATACGAGCCGACCGAAATTGATTTTAATTACGGAAACAATTATCGAAATAGAAGGTCTTATAAAATCGGGGTCAATTGGTTTTCCCGATATATTTATATTCACGCAAGGTAGAACTGATTGGTTTTTAACTATTTTAATCTACATTACTAGGCCTATTGAGAGAACTAATAATTGGCCGGTGAGCTCCGATACGAGTCGAGCGAAATTGATTTTAATTACGGAAACAATTATCGAAATAGAAGGTCTTATAAAATCGGGGTCAATTGGTTTTCCCGATATATTTATATTCACGCAAAGAAGAACAGATTGATTTTTAAATATTTTAATCTACATTACTAGGCCTATTGAAAGAAACAATAAATGGCCGGTGAGCTCGGATACGAGCCGAGTGAAATTGATTTTAATTACAAAAGAAGTTCTCAAAATAGAAGGTTTTATAAAATCGGAGAAAATTGGTTTTGCCGATATATTTATATTCTCGCAAGGTAGAACTGATTGGTTTTTAATTATGTTAATCTCCATTACTAGACCTATCGAAAGAACCAATAAATGGCCGGTGAGCTCCGATACGAGCCGAGCGAAATTGATTGTAATTACGGAAAAATTTTCGAAATAGAAAGTCTTATAAAATCGGGGTCAATTGGAATTCCCGATATATTTATATTATCGCAAGGTAAAACTGATTGGTTTTTAATTATGTTAATCTGCATTACTAGGCCTATCGAAAGAACCAATATTTGGCCGGTGAGCTCCAATACGAGCCGAGCGAAATTGATTTTAATTACGGAAAAAGTTCTCGAAATAGAAAGTCTTATAAAATCGGGGTCAATTGGTTTTGCCGATATATTTATATTATCGCAAGGTAGAACTGATTGGTTTTTAATTATGTTAATCTGCATTACTAGGCCTATCGAAAGAACCAATAATTGGCCGGGGAGCTCCAATACGAGCCGAGCGAAATTGATTTTAATTACGGAAAAAGTTCTCGAAATAGAAAGACTTATAAAATCGGGGTCAATTGGTTTTCCCGATATATTTATATTCTCGCAAGGTAGAACTGATTGGTTTTTAATTATGTTAATCTGCATTACTAGGCCTATCGAAAGAACCAATAATTGGTCGGTGAGCTCCAATACGAGCCGAGCGAAATTGATTTTAATTACGGAAAAAGTTCTCGAAACAGAAAGTCTTATAAAATCGGGGTCAATTGGTTTTGCCGATATATTTATATTCTCGCAAGGTAGAACTGATTGGTTTTTAATTATGTTAATCTGCATTACTAGGCCTATCGAAAGAACCAATAATTGGCCGGTGAGCTCCAATACGAGCCGAGCGAAATTGATTTTAATTACGGAAACAATTATCGAAATAGAAGGTCTTATAAAATCGGGGTCAATTGGTTTTCCCGATATATTTATATTCACGCAAGGTAGAACTGATTGGGTTTTAACTATTTTAATCTACATTACTAGGCCTATTGAAAGAAACAATAAATGGCCGGTGAGCTCGGATACGAGCCGAGCGAAATTGATTTTAATTACAAAAAAAGTTCTCAAAATAGAAGGTTTTATAAAATCGGAGACAATTGGTTTTGCCGATATATTTATATTCTCGCAAGGTAGAACTGATTGGTTTTTAATTATGTTAATCTGCATTACTAGGCATATTGAAAGAACCTATAATTGGCCAGTGAGCTCCGATACGAGCCGAGCGAAATTGATTTTAATTACGGAAACAATTATCGAAATAGAAGGTCTTATAAAATCGGGGTCAATTGGTTTTCCCGATATATTTATATTCACGCAAAGTAGAACTGATTGGTTTTTAACTATTTTAATCTACATTACTAGGCCTATTGAAAGAAACAATAAATGGCCGGTGAGCTCGGATACGAGCCGAGCGAAATTGATTTTAATTACAAAAGAAGTTCTCAAAATAGAAGGTTTTATAAAATAGGGGTCAATTGGTTTTGCCGATATATTTATATTCTCGCAAGATAGAACTGATTGGTTTTTAATTATGCTAATCTGCATTACTAGGACTATCGAAAGAACCAATAATTGGCTGGTCAGCTCCAATACGAGCCGAGCGAAATTGATTTTAATTACGAAAAAAGTTCTCGAAATAGAAGTCTTATAAAATCGGGGTCAATTGGTTTTGCCGATATATTTATATTCTCGCAAGGTTGAACTGATTGGTTTTAAATTATGTCAATCTGCATTACTAGGCATATTGAAAAAACCAATAATTGGCCGGTGAGCTCCGATACGAACCGAGCAAAATTGATTTTAATTACGGAAACAATTATCGAAATAGAAGGTCTTATAAAATCGGGGTCAATTGGTTTTCCCGATATATTTATATTCTCGCAAGGTAGAACTGATTGGTTTTTAAATATTTTAATCTACATTACTAGGAATATTAAAGGACCAATAATTGGCTGGTGAGCTCCGATACGAGCCGAGTGAAATTGATTTTATTAACGGAAAAAGTTCTCGAAATAGAAAGTCTTTTAAAATCGGGGTCAATTGGTTTTCCCGATATATTTATATTCTCGCAAGGTAGAACTGATTGGTTTTCAATTATGTTAATCTGCATTATTAATCCTATCGAAAGAACCAATAATTGGCCGGTGAGCTCCGATACGAGCCGAGCGAAATTGGTTTTAAATTACGGAAAAAGTTCTCGAAATAGAAAGTCTTATAAAGTCGGGGTCAATTGGTTTTCCCGATATATTTATATTCTCGCAAGGTAGAACTGATTGGTTTTTAACTAATTTAATCTACATTACTAGGCATATTGAAAGAACCAATAATTGGCCGGAGAGCTCCGATACGAGCCGAGCGAAATTGATTTTAATAACGGAAAAAGTTCTCGAAATAGAAAGTCTTATAAAATCGGTGTCAATTGGTTTTCCCGATATATTTATATTCTCGCAAGGTAGAACTGATTGGTTTTTAATTATGTTAATCTGCATTACTAGGCCTTTCGAAAGAAACAATAATTGGCCGCTGAGCTCCGATACGAGCCGAGCGAAATTGATTTTAGTTACGGAAAAAGTTCTCGAAATAGAAAGTCTTATAAAATCGGGGTCAACCGGTTTTGACGATATATTTATATTCTCGCAAGGTAGAACTGATTGGTTTTTAATTATGTTAATCTCCATTACTAGGCCTATCAAAAGAACCAATAATTGGCCGGTCAGCTCCAATACGAGCCGAGCGAAATTGATTTTAATTACGGAAAAAGTTCTCGAAATAGAAAGTCTTATAAAATCGGGGTCAATTGGTTTTCCCGATATATTTATATTCTCGCAAGGTAGAACTGATTGGTTTTTAATTATGTTAATCTACATTACTAGGCCTATTGAAAGAAACAATAAATGGCCGGTGAGCTCGGATACGAGCCGAGCGAAATTGATTTTAATTACAAAAGAAGTTCTCAAAATAGAAGGTTTTATAAAATAGGGGTCAATTGGTTTTGCCGATATATTTATATTCTCGCAAGATAGAACTGATTGGTTTTTAATTATGCTAATCTGCATTACTAGGACTATCGAAAGAACCAATAATTGGCTGGTCAGCTCCAATACGAGCCGAGCGAAATTGATTTTAATTACGAAAAAAGTTCTCGAAATAGAAGTCTTATAAAATCGGGGTCAATTGGTTTTGCCGATATATTTATATTCTCGCAAGGTTGAACTGATTGGTTTTAAATTATGTCAATCTGCATTACTAGGCATATTGAAAAAACCAATAATTGGCCGGTGAGCTCCGATACGAACCGAGCAAAATTGATTTTAATTACGGAAACAATTATCGAAATAGAAGGTCTTATAAAATCGGGGTCAATTGGTTTTCCCGATATATTTATATTCTCGCAAGGTAGAACTGATTGGTTTTTAAATATTTTAATCTACATTACTAGGAATATTAAAGGACCAATAATTGGCTGGTGAGCTCCGATACGAGCCGAGTGAAATTGATTTTATTAACGGAAAAAGTTCTCGAAATAGAAAGTCTTTTAAAATCGGGGTCAATTGGTTTTCCCGATATATTTATATTCTCGCAAGGTAGAACTGATTGGTTTTCAATTATGTTAATCTGCATTATTAATCCTATCGAAAGAACCAATAATTGGCCGGTGAGCTCCGATACGAGCCGAGCGAAATTGGTTTTAAATTACGGAAAAAGTTCTCGAAATAGAAAGTCTTATAAAGTCGGGGTCAATTGGTTTTCCCGATATATTTATATTCTCGCAAGGTAGAACTGATTGGTTTTTAACTAATTTAATCTACATTACTAGGCATATTGAAAGAACCAATAATTGGCCGGAGAGCTCCGATACGAGCCGAGCGAAATTGATTTTAATAACGGAAAAAGTTCTCGAAATAGAAAGTCTTATAAAATCGGTGTCAATTGGTTTTCCCGATATATTTATATTCTCGCAAGGTAGAACTGATTGGTTTTTAATTATGTTAATCTGCATTACTAGGCCTTTCGAAAGAAACAATAATTGGCCGCTGAGCTCCGATACGAGCCGAGCGAAATTGATTTTAGTTACGGAAAAAGTTCTCGAAATAGAAAGTCTTATAAAATCGGGGTCAACCGGTTTTGACGATATATTTATATTCTCGCAAGGTAGAACTGATTGGTTTTTAATTATGTTAATCTCCATTACTAGGCCTATCAAAAGAACCAATAATTGGCCGGTCAGCTCCAATACGAGCCGAGCGAAATTGATTTTAATTACGGAAAAAGTTCTCGAAATAGAAAGTCTTATAAAATCGGGGTCAATTGGTTTTCCCGATATATTTATATTCTCGCAAGGTAGAACTGATTGGTTTTTAATTATGTTAATCTGCATTACTAGGCGTATCGAAAGAACCAATAATTGGCCGGTGAGCTCCGATACGAGCCGAGCGAAATTGGTTTTAAATAACGGAAAAAGTTCTCGAAATAGAAAGTCTTATAAAATCGGGGTCAATTGGTTTTCCCGATATATTTATATTATCGCAAGTTAGAACTGATTGGTTTTTAACTATTTTAATCTACATTACTAGGCATATTACAAGAACCAATAATTGGCCGGTGAGCTCCGATATGAGCCGAGCGAAATTGATTTTAATTACGGAAACAATTATCGAAATAGAAGGTCTTATAAAATCGGGGTCAATTGGCTTTGCCGATATATTTATATTATCGCAAGGTAGAACTGATTGGTTTTTAAATATATTAAACTGCATTACTAGGCATATTGAAAGAACCAATATTTGGCCGCTGAGCTCCGATACGAGCCGAGCGAAATTGATTTTAATTACGGAAAACGTTCTCGAAATAGAAAGTCTTATAAAATCGGGGTCAACCGGTTTTGACGATATATTTATATTCTCGCAAGGTAGAACTGATTGGTTTTTAATTATGTTAATCTCCATTACTAGGCCTATCAAAAGAACCAATAATTGGCCGGTCAGCTCCAATACGAGCCGAGCGAAATTGATTTTAATTACGGAAAAAGTTCTCGAAATAGAAAGTCTTATAAAATCGGGGTCAATTGGTTTTCCCGATATATTTATATTCTCGGAAGGTAGAACTGATTGGTTTTTAATTATGTTAATCTGCATTACTAGGCGTATCGAAAGAACCAATAATTGGCCGGTGAGCTCCGATACGAGCCGAGCGAAATTGGTTTTAAATTACGGAAAAAGTTCTCGAAATAGAAAGTCTTATAAAATCGGGGTCAATTGGTTTTCCCGATATATTTATATTATCGCAAGTTAGAACTGATTGGTTTTTAACTATTTTAATCTACATTACTAGGCATATTACAAGAACCAATAATTGGCCGGTGAGCTCCGATATGAGCCGAGCGAAATTGATTTTAATTACGGAAACAATTATCGAAATAGAAGGTCTTATAAAATCGGGGTCAATTGGCTTTGCCGATATATTTATATTATCGCAAGGTAGAACTGATTGGTTTTTAAATATATTAAACTGCATTACTAGGCATATTGAAAGAACCAATATTTGGCCGCTGAGCTCCGATACGAGCCGAGCGAAATTGATTTTAATTACGGAAAACGTTCTCGAAATAGAAAGTCTTATAAAATCGGGGTCAACCGGTTTTGACGATATATTTATATTCTCGCAAGGTAGAACTGATTGGTTTTTAATTATGTTAATCTCCATTACTAGGCCTATCAAAAGAACCAATAATTGGCCGGTCAGCTCCAATACGAGCCGAGCGAAATTGATTTTAATTACGGAAAAAGTTCTCGAAATAGAAAGTCTTATAAAATCGGGGTCAATTGGTTTTCCCGATATATTTATATTCTCGGAAGGTAGAACTGATTGGTTTTTAATTATGTTAATCTGCATTACTAGGCGTATCGAAAGAACCAATAATTGGCCGGTGAGCTCCGATACGAGCCGAGCGAAATTGGTTTTAAATTACGGAAAAAGTTCTCGAAATAGAAAGTCTTATAAAATCGGGGTCAATTGGTTTTCCCGATATATTTATATTCTCGCAAGTTAGAACTGATTGGTTTTTAACTATTTTAATCTACATTACTAGGCATATTGAAAGAACCAATAATTGGCCGGTGAGCTCCGATATGAGCCGAGCGAAATTGATTTTAATTACGGAAACAATTATCGAAATAGAAGGTCTTATAAAATCGGGGTCAATTGGCTTTGCCGATATATTTATATTATCGCAAGGTAGAACTGATTGGTTTTTAAATATATTAATCTGCATTACTAGGCATATTGAAAGAACCAATATTTGGCCGGTGAGCTCCGATACGAGCCGAGCGAAATTGATTTTAATTACGGAAACAATTATCGAAATAGAAGGTCTTATAAAATCGGGGTCAATTGGTTTTCCCGATATATTTATATTCTCGCAAGGTAGAACTGATTGGTTTTTATCTATTTTAATCTACATTACTAGGCATATTTAAGGACCAATAATTGGCCAGTGAGCTCCGATACGAGCCGAGCGAAATTGATTTTAATTACGGAAAAAGATATCGAAATAGAAAGTCTTATAAAATCGGGGTCAATTGGTTTTCCCGATATATTTATATTCTCGCAAGGTAGAACTGATTGGTTTTTAATTATGTTAATCTGCATTACTAGGCCTTTCGAAAGAACCAATAATTGGCCGGTGAGCTCTAATATGAGCCGAGCGAAATTGATTTTAATTACGGAAACAATTATCGAAATAGAAGGTCTTATAAAATCGGGGTCAATTGGCTTTGCCGATATATTTATATTATCGCAAGGTAGAACTGATTGGTTTTTAAATATATTAAACTGCATTACTAGGCATATTGAAAGAACCAATATTTGGCCGCTGAGCTCCGATACGAGCCGAGCGAAATTGATTTTAATTACGGAAAACGTTCTCGAAATAGAAAGTCTTATAAAATCGGGGTCAACCGGTTTTGACGATATATTTATATTCTCGCAAGGTAGAACTGATTGGTTTTTAATTATGTTAATCTCCATTACTAGGCCTATCAAAAGAACCAATAATTGGCCGGTCAGCTCCAATACGAGCCGAGCGAAATTGATTTTAATTACGGAAAAAGTTCTCGAAATAGAAAGTCTTATAAAATCGGGGTCAATTGGTTTTCCCGATATATTTATATTCTCGGAAGGTAGAACTGATTGGTTTTTAATTATGTTAATCTGCATTACTAGGCGTATCGAAAGAACCAATAATTGGCCGGTGAGCTCCGATACGAGCCGAGCGAAATTGGTTTTAAATTACGGAAAAAGTTCTCGAAATAGAAAGTCTTATAAAATCGGGGTCAATTGGTTTTCCCGATATATTTATATTCTCGGAAGGTAGAACTGATTGGTTTTTAATTATGTTAATCTGCATTACTAGGCGTATCGAAAGAACCAATAATTGGCCGGTGAGCTCCGATACGAGCCGAGCGAAATTGGTTTTAAATTACGGAAAAAGTTCTCGAAATAGAAAGTCTTATAAAATCGGGGTCAATTGGTTTTCCCGATATATTTATATTATCGCAAGTTAGAACTGATTGGTTTTTAACTATTTTAATCTACATTACTAGGCATATTACAAGAACCAATAATTGGCCGGTGAGCTCCGATATGAGCCGAGCGAAATTGATTTTAATTACGGAAACAATTATCGAAATAGAAGGTCTTATAAAATCGGGGTCAATTGGCTTTGCCGATATATTTATATTATCGCAAGGTAGAACTGATTGGTTTTTAAATATATTAAACTGCATTACTAGGCATATTGAAAGAACCAATATTTGGCCGCTGAGCTCCGATACGAGCCGAGCGAAATTGATTTTAATTACGGAAAACGTTCTCGAAATAGAAAGTCTTATAAAATCGGGGTCAACCGGTTTTGACGATATATTTATATTCTCGCAAGGTAGAACTGATTGGTTTTTAATTATGTTAATCTCCATTACTAGGCCTATCAAAAGAACCAATAATTGGCCGGTCAGCTCCAATACGAGCCGAGCGAAATTGATTTTAATTACGGAAAAAGTTCTCGAAATAGAAAGTCTTATAAAATCGGGGTCAATTGGTTTTCCCGATATATTTATATTCTCGGAAGGTAGAACTGATTGGTTTTTAATTATGTTAATCTGCATTACTAGGCGTATCGAAAGAACCAATAATTGGCCGGTGAGCTCCGATACGAGCCGAGCGAAATTGGTTTTAAATTACGGAAAAAGTTCTCGAAATAGAAAGTCTTATAAAATCGGGGTCAATTGGTTTTCCCGATATATTTATATTCTCGCAAGTTAGAACTGATTGGTTTTTAACTATTTTAATCTACATTACTAGGCATATTGAAAGAACCAATAATTGGCCGGTGAGCTCCGATATGAGCCGAGCGAAATTGATTTTAATTACGGAAACAATTATCGAAATAGAAGGTCTTATAAAATCGGGGTCAATTGGCTTTGCCGATATATTTATATTATCGCAAGGTAGAACTGATTGGTTTTTAAATATATTAATCTGCATTACTAGGCATATTGAAAGAACCAATATTTGGCCGGTGAGCTCCGATACGAGCCGAGCGAAATTGATTTTAATTACGGAAACAATTATCGAAATAGAAGGTCTTATAAAATCGGGGTCAATTGGTTTTCCCGATATATTTATATTCTCGCAAGGTAGAACTGATTGGTTTTTATCTATTTTAATCTACATTACTAGGCATATTTAAGGACCAATAATTGGCCAGTGAGCTCCGATACGAGCCGAGCGAAATTGATTTTAATTACGGAAAAAGATATCGAAATAGAAAGTCTTATAAAATCGGGGTCAATTGGTTTTCCCGATATATTTATATTCTCGCAAGGTAGAACTGATTGGTTTTTAATTATGTTAATCTGCATTACTAGGCCTTTCGAAAGAACCAATAATTGGCCGGTGAGCTCCGATATGAGCCGAGCGAAATTGATTTTAATTACGGAAACAATTATCGAAATAGAAGGTCTTATAAAATCGGGGTCAATTGGCTTTGCCGATATATTTATATTATCGCAAGGTAGAACTGATTGGTTTTTAAATATATTAAACTGCATTACTAGGCATATTGAAAGAACCAATATTTGGCCGCTGAGCTCCGATACGAGCCGAGCGAAATTGATTTTAATTACGGAAAACGTTCTCGAAATAGAAAGTCTTATAAAATCGGGGTCAACCGGTTTTGACGATATATTTATATTCTCGCAAGGTAGAACTGATTGGTTTTTAATTATGTTAATCTCCATTACTAGGCCTATCAAAAGAACCAATAATTGGCCGGTCAGCTCCAATACGAGCCGAGCGAAATTGATTTTAATTACCGAAAAAGTTCTCGAAATAGAAAGTCTTATAAAATCGGGGTCAATTGGTTTTCCCGATATATTTATATTCTCGGAAGGTAGAACTGATTGGTTTTTAATTATGTTAATCTGCATTACTAGGCGTATCGAAAGAACCAATAATTGGCCGGTGAGCTCCGATACGAGCCGAGCGAAATTGGTTTTAAATTACGGAAAAAGTTCTCGAAATAGAAAGTCTTATAAAATCGGGGTCAATTGGTTTTCCCGATATATTTATATTCTCGCAAGTTAGAACTGATTGGTTTTTAACTATTTTAATCTACATTACTAGGCATATTGAAAGAACCAATAATTGGCCGGTGAGCTCCGATATGAGCCGAGCGAAATTGATTTTAATTACGGAAACAATTATCGAAATAGAAGGTCTTATAAAATCGGGGTCAATTGGCTTTGCCGATATATTTATATTATCGCAAGGTAGAACTGATTGGTTTTTAAATATATTAATCTGCATTACTAGGCATATTGAAAGAACCAATATTTGGCCGGTGAGCTCCGATACGAGCCGAGCGAAATTGATTTTAATTACGGAAACAATTATCGAAATAGAAGGTCTTATAAAATCGGGGTCAATTGGTTTTCCCGATATATTTATATTCTCAGAAGGTAGAACTGATTGGTTTTTATCTATTTTAATCTACATTACTAGGCATATTTAAGGACCAATAATTGGCCAGTGAGCTCCGATACGAGCCGAGCGAAATTGATTTTAATTACGGAAAAAGATATCGAAATAGAAAGTCTTATAAAATCGGGGTCAATTGGTTTTCCCGATATATTTATATTCTCGCAAGGTAGAACTGATTGGTTTTTAATTATGTTAATCTGCATTACTAGGCCTTTCGAAAGAAACAATAATTGGCCGCTGAGCTCCGATACGAGCCGAGCGAAATTGATTTTAATTACGGAAAAAGTTCTCGAAATAGAAAGTCTTATAAAATCGGGGTCAACCGGTTTTGACGATATATTTATATTCTCGCAAGGTAGAACTGATTGGTTTTTAATTATGTTAATCTCCATTACTAGGCCTATCAAAAGAACCAATAATTGGCCGGTCAGCTCCAATACGAGCCGAGCGAAATTGATTTTAATTACGGAAAAAGTTCTCGAAATAGAAAGTCTTATAAAATCGGGGTCAATTGGTTTTCCCGATATATTTATATTCTCGCAAGGTAGAACTGATTGGTTTTTAATTATGTTAATCTGCATTACTAGGCGTATCGAAAGAACCAATAATTGGCCGGTGAGCTCCGATACGAGCCGAGCGAAATTGGTTTTAAATTACGGAAAAAGTTCTCGAAATAGAAAGTCTTATAAAATCGGGGTCAATTGGTTTTCCCGATATATTTATATTATCGCAAGTTAGAACTGATTGGTTTTTAACTATTTTAATCTACATTACTAGGCATATTGAAAGAACCAATAATTGGCCGGTGAGCTCCGATATGAGCCGAGCGAAATTGATTTTAATTACGGAAACAATTATCGAAATAGAAGGTCTTATAAAATCGGGGTCAATTGGCTTTGCCGATATATTTATATTATCGCAAGGTAGAACTGATTGGTTTTTAAATATATTAAACTGCATTACTAGGCATATTGAAAGAACCAATATTTGGCCGCTGAGCTCCGATACGAGCCGAGCGAAATTGATTTTAATTACGGAAAACGTTCTCGAAATAGAAAGTCTTATAAAATCGGGGTCAACCGGTTTTGACGATATATTTATATTCTCGCAAGGTAGAACTGATTGGTTTTTAATTATGTTAATCTCCATTACTAGGCCTATCAAAAGAACCAATAATTGGCCGGTCAGCTCCAATACGAGCCGAGCGAAATTGATTTTAATTACGGAAAAAGTTCTCGAAATAGAAAGTCTTATAAAATCGGGGTCAATTGGTTTTCCCGATATATTTATATTCTCGCAAGGTAGAACTGATTGGTTTTTAATTATGTTAATCTGCATTACTAGGCGTATCGAAAGAACCAATAATTGGCCGGTGAGCTCCGATACGAGCCGAGCGAAATTGGTTTTAAATTACGGAAAAAGTTCTCGAAATAGAAAGTCTTATAAAATCGGGGTCAATTGGTTTTCCCGATATATTTATATTATCGCAAGTTAGAACTGATTGGTTTTTAACTATTTTAATCTACATTACTAGGCATATTGAAAGAACCAATAATTGGCCGGTGAGCTCCGATATGAGCCGAGCGAAATTGATTTTAATTACGGAAACAATTATCGAAATAGAAGGTCTTATAAAATCGGGGTCAATTGGCTTTGCCGATATATTTATATTATCGCAAGGTAGAACTGATTGGTTTTTAAATATATTAAACTGCATTACTAGGCATATTGAAAGAACCAATATTTGGCCGCTGAGCTCCGATACGAGCCGAGCGAAATTGATTTTAATTACGGAAAACGTTCTCGAAATAGAAAGTCTTATAAAATCGGGGTCAACCGGTTTTGACGATATATTTATATTCTCGCTAGGTAGAACTGATTGGTTTTTAATTATGTTAATCTCCATTACTAGGCCTATCAAAAGAACCAATAATTGGCCGGTCAGCTCCAATACGAGCCGAGCGAAATTGATTTTAATTACGGAAAAAGTTCTCGAAATAGAAAGTCTTATAAAATCGGGGTCAATTGGTTTTCCCGATATATTTATATTCTCGGAAGGTAGAACTGATTGGTTTTTAATTATGTTAATCTGCATTACTAGGCGTATCGAAAGAACCAATAATTGGCCGGTGAGCTCCGATACGAGCCGAGCGAAATTGGTTTTAAATTACGGAAAAAGTTTTCGAAATAGAAAGTCTTATAAAATCGGGGTCAATTGGTTTTCCCGATATATTTATATTCTCGCAAGTTAGAACTGATTGGTTTTTAACTATTTTAATCTACATTACTAGGCATATTGAAAGAACCAATAATTGGCCGGTGAGCTCCGATATGAGCCGAGCGAAATTGATTTTAATTACGGAAACAATTATCGAAATAGAAGGTCTTATAAAATCGGGGTCAATTGGCTTTGCCGATATATTTATATTATCGCAAGGTAGAACTGATTGGTTTTTAAATATATTAATCTGCATTACTAGGCATATTGAAAGAACCAATATTTGGCCGGTGAGCTCCGATACGAGCCGAGCGAAATTGATTTTAATTACGGAAACAATTATCGAAATAGAAGGTCTTATAAAATCGGGGTCAATTGGTTTTCCCGATATATTTATATTCTCGCAAGGTAGAACTGATTGGTTTTTATCTTTTTTAATCTACATTACTAGGCATATTTAAGGACCAATAATTGGCCAGTGAGCTCCGATACGAGCCGAGCGAAATTGATTTTAATTACGGAAAAAGATATCGAAATAGAAGGTTTTATAAAATCGGGGTCAATTGGTTTTGCCGATATATTTATATTCTCGCAAGGTAGAACTGATTGGTTTTTAATTATGTTAATCTGCATTACCAGGTTTATCGAAAGAACCAATAATTGGCCGGTGAGCTCCAATACGAGCCGAGCGAAATTGAGTTTAATTACGGAAAAAGTTCTCGAAATAGAAAGTCTTATAAAATCGGGGTCAATTGGTTTTGTCGATATATTTATATTCTCGCAAGGTAGAATTGATTGGTTTTAATTATGTTAATCTGCATTACTAGGCCTATCGAAAGAAACAATAACTGACCGGTGAGCTCGGATACGAGCCGAGCGAAATTGATTTAAATACAAAAAAAGTTCTCAAAATTGAAGGTTTTATAAAATCGGCGACAATTGGTTTGGCCGATATATTTATATTCTCGCTAGGTAGAACTGATTGGTTTTTAACTATGTTAATCTACATTACTAGGCCTTTTGAAAGAACCAATAACTGGCCGGTAGATTCCAACACGAGCCGAACGAAATTGATTTTAATTACGGAAAAAGTTCTAGAAATAGAAGGTCTTATAAAATAGGGGTCAATTGGTTTTGCCGATATATTTATATTCTCGCAAGATAGAACTGATTGGTTTTTAATTATGCTAATCTGCATTACTAGGACTATCGAAAGAACCAATAATTGGATGGTCAGCTCCAATACGAGCCGAGCGAAATTGATTTTAATTACGAAAAAAGTTCTCGAAATAGAAAGTCTTATAAAATCGGGGTCAATTGGTTTTCCCGATATATTTATATTCTCGCAAGGTAGAACTGATTGGTTTTTAAATATGTTAATCTGCATTACTAGGCATATTGAAAGAACCAATAATTGGCCGGTGAGCTCCGATACGAGCCGAGCGAAATTGATTTTAATTACGGAAACAATTATCGAAATAGAAGGTCTTATAAAATCGGGGTCAATTGGTTTTCCCGATATATTTATATTCTCGCAAGGTAGAACTGATTGGTTTTTAACTATTTTAATCTACATTACTAGGCATATTTAAGGACCAATAATTGGCCAGTGAGCTCCGATACGAGCCGAGCGAAATTGATTTTAATTACGGAAAAAGATATCGAAATAGAAGGTTTTATAAAATCGGGGTCAATTGGTTTT
The DNA here is from genome assembly GCF_980474605.1 of Leiobunum rupestre. NCBI lineage: Eukaryota > Metazoa > Arthropoda > Arachnida > Opiliones > Sclerosomatidae > Leiobunum > Leiobunum rupestre. The sequence continues at coordinate 23,800,446 of NC_143394.1, read as the reverse complement.
GCCGATATATTTATATTCTCGCAAGGTAGAACTGATTGGTTTTTAATTATGTTAATCTGCATTACTAGGTTTATCAAAAGAACCAATAATTGGCCGGTGAGCTCCAATACGAGCCGAGCGAAATTGAGTTTAATTACGGAAAAAGTTCTCGAAATAGAAAGTCTTATAAAATCGGGGTCAATTGGTTTTGTCGATATATTTATATTCTCGCAAGGTAGAATTGATTGGTTTTAATTATGTTAATATGCATTACTAGGCCTATCGAAAGAACCAATAACTGACCGGTGAGCTCGGATACGAGCCGAGCGAAATTGATTTTAATTAAAAAAAAAGTTCTCAAAATATAAGGTTTTATAAAATCGGCGACAATTGGTTTTGCCGATATATTTATATTCTCCCTAGGTAGAACTGATTGGTTTTTAACTATGTTAATCTACATTACTAGGCCTTTTGAAAGAACCAATAACTGGCCGGTAAGTTCCAACATGAGCCGAACGAAATTGATTTTAATTACGGAAAAAGTTCTAGAAATAGAAGGTCTTATAAAATAGGGGTAAATTGGTTTTTCCGATATATTTATATTCTCGCAAGATAGAACTGATTGGTTTTTAATTATGCTAATCTGCATTACTAGGACTATCGAAAGAACCAATAATTGGCTGGTCAGATCCAATACGAGCCGAGGGAAATTGATTTTAATTACGAAAAAAGTTCTCGAAATAGAAAGTCTTATAAAATCGGGGTCAATTGGTTTTGCCGATATATTTATATTCTCGCAAGGTTGAACTGATTGGTTTTAAATTATGTTAATCTGCATTACTAGGCATATTGAAAGACCAATAATTGGCCGGTGAGCTCCGATACGAACCGAGCAAAATTGATTTTAATTACGGAAACAATTATCGAAATAGAAGGTCTTATAAAATCAGGGTCAATTGGTTTTCCCGATATATTTATATTCTCGCAAGGTAGAACTGATTGGTTTTTAAATATTTTAATCTACATTACTAGGAATATTAAAGGACCAATAATTGGCCGGTGAGCTCCGATACGAGCCGAGTGAAATTGATTTTATTAACGGAAAAAGTTCTCAAAATAGAAAGTCTTATAAAATCGGGGTCAATTGGTTTTCCCGATATATTTATATTCTCGCAAGGTAGAACTGATTGGTTTTCAATTATGTTAATCTGCATTACTAGGCCTATCAAAAGAACCAATAATTGGCCGGAGAGCTCCGATACGAGCCGAGTGAAATTGATTTTAATAACGGAAAAAGTTCTCGAAATAGAAAGTCTTATAAAATCGGGGTCAATTGGTTTTCCCGATATATTTATATTCTCGCAAGGTAGAACTGATTGGTTTTCAATTATGTTAATCTGCATTACTTGGCCTAATAAAAGAACCAATAATTGGCCGGAGAGCTCCGATACGAGCCGAGCGAAATTGATTTTAATAACGGAAAAAGTTCTCGAAATAGAAAGTCTTATAAAATCGGGGTCAATTGGTTTTGCCGATATATTTATATTCTCGCAAGTTAGAACTGATTGGTTTTTAACTATTTTAATCTACATTACTAGGCATATTGAAAGAACCAATAATTGGGCGGTGAGCTCCGATACGAGCCGAGCGAAATTGATTTTAATTACGGAAACAATTATCGAAATAGAAGGTCTTATAAAATCGGGGTCAATTGGCTTTGCCGATATATTTATATTATCGCAAGGTAGAACTGATTGGTTTTTAAATATGTTAATCTGCATTACTAGGCATATTGAAAGAACCAATAATTGGCCGGTGAGCTCCGATACGAGCCGAGCGAAATTGATTTTAATTACGGAAACAATTATCGAAATAGAAGGTCTTATAAAATCGGGGTCAATTGGTTTTCCCGATATATTTATATTCTCGCAAGGTAGAACTGATTGGTTTTTAACTATTTTAATCTACATTACTAGGCATATTTAAGGACCAATAATTGGCCAGTGAGCTCCGATACGAGCCGAGCGAAATTGATTTTAATTACGGAAAAAGATATCGAAATAGAAGGTTTTATAAAATCGGCGACAATTGGTTTTGCCGATATATTTATATTCTCGCTGGGTAGAACTGATTGGTTTTTAACTATGTTAATCTACATTACTAGGCCTTTTGAAAGAACCAATAACTGGCCGGTAAGTTCCAACATGAGCCGAACGAAATTGATTTTAATTACGGAAAAAGTTCTAGAAATAGAAGGTCTTATAAAATAGGGGTCAATTGGTTTTGCCGATATATTTATATTCTCGCAAGGTAGAACTGATTGGTTTTTAATTATGTTAATCTGCATTATTAATCCTATCGAAAGAACCAATAATTGGCCGGTGAGCTCCGATACGAGCCGAGCGAAATTGGTTTTAAATTACGGAAAAAGTTCTCGAAATAGAAAGTCTTATAAAATCGGGGTCAATTGGTTTTCCCGATATATTTATATTCTCGCAAGGTAGAACTGATTGGTTTTTAACTAATTTAATCTACATTACTAGGCATATTGAAAGAACCAATAATTGGCCGGTGAGCTCCGATACGAGCCGAGCGAAATTGATTTTAATAACGGAAAAAGTTCTCGAAATAGAAAGTCTTATAAAATCGGGGTCAATTGGTTTTCCCGATATATTTATATTCTCGCAAGGTAGAACTGATTTGTTTTCAATTATGTTAATCTGCATTACTTGGCCTATCAAAAGAACCAATAATTGGCCGGAGAGCTCCGATACGAGCCGAGCGAAATTGATTTTAATAACGGAAAAAGTTCTCGAAATAGAAAGTCTTATAAAATCGGGGTCAATTGGTTTTCCCGATATATTTATATTCTCGCAAGGTAGAACTGATTGGTTTTTAATTATGTTAATCTGCATTACTAGGCCTATCGAAAGAAACAATAATTGGCCGCTGAGCTCCGATACGAGACGAGCGAAATTGATTTTAATTACGGAAAAAGTTCTCGAAATAGAAAGTCTTATAAAATCGGGGTCAACCGGTTTTGACGATATATTTATATTCTCGCAAGGTAGAACTGATTGGTTTTTAATTATGTTAATCTCCATTACTAGGCCTATCAAAAGAACCAATAATTGGCCGGTGAGCTCCGATACGAGCCGAGCGAAATTGGTTTTAAATTACGGAAAATGTTATCGAAATAGAAAGTCTTATAAAATCGGGGTCAATTGGTTTTCCCGATATATTTATATTCTCGCAAGTTAGAACTGATTGGTTTTTAACTATTTTAATCTACATTACTAGGCATATTTAAGGACCAATAATTGGCCAGTGAGCTCCGATACGAGCCGAGCGAAATTGATTTTAATTACGGAAAAAGATATCGAAATAGAAGGTTTTATAAAATCGGCGACAATTGGTTTTGCCGATATATTTATATTCTCGCTGGGTAGAACTGATTGGTTTTTAACTATGTTAATCTACATTACTAGGCCTTTTGAAAGAACCAATAACTGGCCGGTAAGTTCCAACATGAGCCGAACGAAATTGATTTTAACTACGGAAAAAGTTCTAGAAATAGAAGGTCTTATAAAATAGGGGTCAATTGGTTTTGCCGATATATTTATATTCTCGCAAGGTAGAACTGATTGGTTTTTAATTATGTTAATCTGCATTATTAATCCTATCGAAAGAACCAATAATTGGCCGGTGAGCTCCGATACGAGCCGAGCGAAATTGGTTTTAAATTACGGAAAAAGTTCTCGAAATAGAAAGTCTTATAAAATCGGGGTCAATTGGTTTTCCCGATATATTTATATTCTCGCAAGGTAGAACTGATTGGTTTTTAACTAATTTAATCTACATTACTAGGCATATTGAAAGAACCAATAATTGGCCGGTGAGCTCCGATACGAGCCGAGCGAAATTGATTTTAATAACGGAAAAAGTTCTCGAAATAGAAAGTCTTATAAAATCGGGGTCAATTGGTTTTCCCGATATATTTATATTCTCGCAAGGTAGAACTGATTGGTTTTCAATTATGTTAATCTGCATTACTTGGCCTATCAAAAGAACCAATAATTGGCCGGAGAGCTCCGATACGAGCCGAGCGAAATTGATTTTAATAACGGAAAAAGTTCTCGAAATAGAAAGTCTTATAAAATCGGGGTCAATTGGTTTTCCCGATATATTTATATTCTCGCAAGGTAGAACTGATTGGTTTTTAATTATGTTAATCTGCATTACTAGGCCTATCGAAAGAAACAATAATTGGCCGCTGAGCTCCGATACGAGCCGAGCGAAATTGATTTTAATTACGGAAAAAGTTCTCGAAATAGAAAGTCTTATAAAATCGGGGTCAACCGGTTTTGACGTTATATTTATATTCTCGCAAGGTAGAACTGATTGGTTTTTAATTATGTTAATCTCCATTACTAGGCCTATCAAAAGAACCAATAATTGGCCGGTGAGCTCCGATACGAGCCGAGCGAAATTGGTTTTAAATTACGGAAAAAGTTATCGAAATAGAAAGTCTTATAAAATCGGGGTCAATTGGTTTTCCCGATATATTTATATTATCGCAAGTTAGAACTGATTGGTTTTTAACTATTTTAATCTACATTACTAGGCATATTTAAGGACCAATAATTGGCCAGTGAGCTCCGATACGAGCCGAGCGAAATTGATTTTAATTACGGAAAAAGATATCGAAATAGAAGGTCTTATAAAATCGGGGTCAATTGGCTTTGCCGATATATTTATATTATCGCAAGGTAGAACTGATTGGTTTTTAAATATGTTAATCTGCATTACTAGGCATATTGAAAGAACCAATAATTGGCCGGTGAGCTCCGATACGAGCCGAGCGAAATTGATTTTAATTACGGAAACAATTATCGAAATAGAAGGTCTTATAAAATCGGGGTCAATTGGTTTTCCCGATATATTTATATTCTCGCAAGGTAGAACTGATTGGTTTTTAACTATTTTAATCTACATTACTAGGCATATTTTAGGACCAATAATTGGCCAGTGAGCTCCGATACGAGCCGAGCGAAATTGATTTTAATTACGGAAAAAGATATCGAAATAGAAGGTGTTATAAAATCGGGGTCAATTGGTTTTGCCGATATATTTATATTCTCGCAAGGTAGAACTGATTGGTTTTTAATTATGTTAATCTGCATTACTAGGTTTATCGAAAGAACCAATAATTGGCCGGTGAGATCCAATACGAGCCGACCGAAATTGAGTTTAATTTCGGAAAAAGTTCTCGAAATAGAAAGTCTTATAAAATCGGGGTCAATTGGTTTTGTCGATATATTTATATTCTCGCAAGGTAGAATTGATTGGTTTTAATTATGTTAATCTGCATTACTAGGCCTATCGAAAGAACCAATAACTGACCGGTGAGCTCGGATACGAGCCGAGCGAAATTGATTTTAATTACAAAAAAAGTTCTCAAAATTGAAGGTTTTATAAAATCGGCGACAATTGGTTTTGCCGATATATTTATATTCTCGCAAGGTAGAACTGATTGGTTTTTAATTATGTTAATCTGCATTACTAGGCCTATCGAAAGAACCAATAATTGGCCAGTGAGCTCCAATACGAGCCGAGCGAAATTGATTTTAATTACGGAAAAGTTCTCGAAATAGAAAGTCTTATAAAATCGGGGTCAATTGGTTTTGCCGATATATTTATATTCTCGCATGGTAGAACTGATTGGTTTTTAATTATGTTAATCTGCATTACTAGGCCTATCGAAAGAACCAATAATTGGCCGGTGAGCTCCGATACGAGTCGAGCGAAATTGATTTTAATTACGGAAAAAGTTATCGAAATAGAAAGTCTTATAAAATAGGGGTCAATTGGTTTTGCCGATATATTTATATTCTCGCAAGGTAGAACTGATTGGTTTTTAATTATGTTAATCTCCATTACTAGGCCTATCGAAAGAACCAATAATTGGCCGGTCAGCTCCAATACGAGCCGAGCGAAATTGATTTTAATTACGGAAAAAGTTCTCGAAATAGAAAGTCTTATAAAATCGGGGTCAATTGGTTTTGCCGATATATTTATATTCTCGGAAGGTAGAACTTATTGGATTTTAATTATGTTAATCTGCTTTACTAGGCATATTGAAAGATTCAATAATTGGCCGGTGAGCTCCGATACGAGCCGAGCGAAATTGATTTTAATTACGGAAACAATTATCGAAATAGAAGGTCTTATAAAATCGGGGTCAATTGGTTTTCCCGATATATTTATATTCTCGCAAGGTAGAACTGATTGGTTTTTAACTATTTTAATCTACATTACTAGGCATATTAAAGGACCAATAATTGGCCGGTGAGCTCCGATACGAGCCGAGCGAAATTGATTTTAATTACAGAAAAAGTTCTCGAAATAGAAAGTCTTATAAAATCGGGGTCAATTGGTTTTCCCGTTATATTTATATTCTCGCTAGGTAGAACTGATTGGTTTTTAACTATGTTAATCTACATTACTAGGCCTTTTGAAAGAACCAATAACTGGCCGGTAAGTTCCAACACGAGCCGAACGAAATTGATTTTAATTACGGAAAAAGTTCTAGAAATAGAAGGTTTTATAAAATAGGGGTCAATTGGTTTTGCCGATATATTTATATTCTCGCAAGATAGAACTGATTGGTCTTTAATTATGCTAATCTGCATTACTAGGCCTATCGAAAGAACCAATAATTGGCCGGTCAGCTCCAATACGAGCCGAGCGAAATTGATTTTAATTACGGAAAAAGTTTTCGAAATAGAAAGTCTTATAAAATCGGGGTCAATTGGTTTTGTCGATATATTTATATTCTCGCAAGGTAGAATTGATTGGTTTTAATTATGTTAATCTGCATTACTAGGCCTATCGAAAGAACCAATAACTGACCGGTGAGCTCGGATACGAGCCGAGCGAAATTGATTTTAATTACAAAAAAAGTTCTCAAAATTGAAGGTTTTATAAAATCGGCGACAATTGGTTTTGCCGATATATTTATATTCTCGCAAGGTAGAACTGATTGGTTTTTAATTATGTTAATCTGCATTACTAGGCCTATCGAAAGAACCAATAATTGGCCAGTGAGCTCCAATACGAGCCGAGCGAAATTGATTTTAATTACGGAAAAGTTCTCGAAATAGAAAGTCTTATAAAATCGGGGTCAATTGGTTTTCCCGATATATTTATATTCTCGCAAGGTAGAACTGATTGGTTTTTAATTATGTTAATCTGCATTACTAGGCCTATCGAAAGAACCAATAATTGGCCGGTGAGCTCCGATACGAGTCGAGCGAAATTGATTTTAAATACGGAAAAAGTTCTCGAAATAGAAAGTCTTATAAAATAGGGGTCAATTGGTTTTGCCGATATATTTATATTCTCGAAAGGTAGAACTGATTGGTTTTTAATTATGTTAATCTCCATTACTAGGCCTATCGAAAGAACCAATAATTGGCCGGTCAGCTCCACTACGAGCCGAGCGAAATTGATTTTAATTACGGAAAAAGTTCTCGAAATAGAAAGTCTTATAAAATCGGGGTCAATTGGTTTTGCCGATATATTTATATTCTCGGAAGGTAGAACTTATTGGATTTTAATTATGTTAATCTGCTTTACTAGGCATATTGAAAGATTCAATAATTGGCCGGTGAGCTCCGATACGAGCCGAGCGAAATTGATTTTAATTACGGAAACAATTATCGAAATAGAAGGTCTTATAAAATCGGGGTCAATTGGTTTTCCCGATATATTTATATTCTCGCAAGGTAGAACTGATTGGTTTTTAACTATTTTAATCTACATTACTAGGCATATTAAAGGACCAATAATTGGCCGGTGAGCTCCGATACGAGCCGAGCGAAATTGATTTTAATTACGGAAAAAGTTCTAGAAATAGAAAGTCTTATAAAATCGGGGTCAATTGGTTTTCCCGTTATATTTATATTCTCGCTAGGTAGAACTGATTGGTTTTTAACTATGTTAATCTACATTACTAGGCCTTTTGAAAGAACCAATAACTGGCCGGTAAGTTCCAACACGAGCCGAACGAAATTGATTTTAATTACGGAAAAAGTTCTAGAAATAGAATGTCTTATAAAATAGGGGTCAATTGGTTTTGCCGATATATTTATATTCTCGCAAGGTTGAACTGATTGGTTTTTAATTATGCTAATCTGCATTACTAGGACTATCGAAAGAACCAATAATTGGCTGGTCAGCTCCAATACGAGCCGAGCGAAATTGATTTTAATTACGAAAAAAGTTCTCGAAATAGAAAGTCTTATAAAATCGGGGTCAATTGGTTTTGCCGATATATTTATATTCTCGCAAGGTTGAACTGATTGGTTTTAAATTATGTTAATCTGCATTACTAGGCATATTGAAAGAACCAATAATTGGCCGGTGAGCTCCGATACGAACCGAGCAAAATTGATTTTAATTACGGAAACAATTATCGAAATAGAAGGTCTTATAAAATCGGGGTCAATTGGTTTTCCCGATATATTTATATTCTCGCAAGGTAGAACTGATTGGTTTTTAACTATTTTAATCTACATTACTAGGCATATTTTAGGACCAATAATTGGCCAGTGAGCTCCGATACGAGCCGAGCGAAATTGATTTTAATTACGGAAAAAGATATCGAAATAGAAGGTGTTATAAAATCGGGGTCAATTGGTTTTGCCGATATATTTATATTCTCGCAAGGTAGAACTGATTGGTTTTTAATTATGTTAATCTGCATTACTAGGTTTATCGAAAGAACCAATAATTGGCCGGTGAGATCCAATACGAGCCGACCGAAATTGAGTTTAATTTCGGAAAAAGTTCTCGAAATAGAAAGTCTTATAAAATCGGGGTCAATTGGTTTTGTCGATATATTTATATTCTCGCAAGGTAGAATTGATTGGTTTTAATTATGTTAATCTGCATTACTAGGCCTATCGAAAGAACCAATAACTGACCGGTGAGCTCGGATACGAGCCGAGCGAAATTGATTTTAATTACAAAAAAAGTTCTCAAAATTGAAGGTTTTATAAAATCGGCGACAATTGGTTTTGCCGATATATTTATATTCTCGCAAGGTAGAACTGATTGGTTTTTAATTATGTTAATCTGCATTACTAGGCCTATCGAAAGAACCAATAATTGGCCAGTGAGCTCCAATACGAGCCGAGCGAAATTGATTTTAATTACGGAAAAGTTCTCGAAATAGAAAGTCTTATAAAATCGGGGTCAATTGGTTTTGCCGATATATTTATATTCTCGCATGGTAGAACTGATTGGTTTTTAATTATGTTAATCTGCATTACTAGGCCTATCGAAAGAACCAATAATTGGCCGGTGAGCTCCGATACGAGTCGAGCGAAATTGATTTTAATTACGGAAAAAGTTATCGAAATAGAAAGTCTTATAAAATAGGGGTCAATTGGTTTTGCCGATATATTTATATTCTCGCAAGGTAGAACTGATTGGTTTTTAATTATGTTAATCTCCATTACTAGGCCTATCGAAAGAACCAATAATTGACCGGTCAGCTCCAATACGAGCCGAGCGAAATTGATTTTAATTACGGAAAAAGTTCTCGAAATAGAAAGTCTTATAAAATCGGGGTCAATTGGTTTTGCCGATATATTTATATTCTCGGAAGGTAGAACTTATTGGATTTTAATTATGTTAATCTGCTTTACTAGGCATATTGAAAGATTCAATAATTGGCCGGTGAGCTCCGATACGAGCCGAGCGAAATTGATTTTAATTACGGAAACAATTATCGAAATAGAAGGTCTTATAAAATCGGGGTCAATTGGTTTTCCCGATATATTTATATTCTCGCAAGGTAGAACTGATTGGTTTTTAACTATTTTAATCTACATTACTAGGCATATTAAAGGACCAATAATTGGCCGGTGAGCTCCGATACGAGCCGAGCGAAATTGATTTTAATTACAGAAAAAGTTCTCGAAATAGAAAGTCTTATAAAATCGGGGTCAATTGGTTTTCCCGTTATATTTATATTCTCGCTAGGTAGAACTGATTGGTTTTTAACTATGTTAATCTACATTACTAGGCCTTTTGAAAGAACCAATAACTGGCCGGTAAGTTCCAACACGAGCCGAACGAAATTGATTTTAATTACGGAAAAAGTTCTAGAAATAGAAGGTTTTATAAAATAGGGGTCAATTGGTTTTGCCGATATATTTATATTCTCGCAAGATAGAACTGATTGGTCTTTAATTATGCTAATCTGCATTACTAGGCCTATCGAAAGAACCAATAATTGGCCGGTCAGCTCCAATACGAGCCGAGCGAAATTGATTTTAATTACGGAAAAAGTTCTCGAAATAGAAAGTCTTATAAAATCGGGGTCAATTGGTTTTGTCGATATATTTATATTCTCGCAAGGTAGAATTGATTGGTTTTAATTATGTTAATCTGCATTACTAGGCCTATCGAAAGAACCAATAACTGACCGGTGAGCTCGGATACGAGCCGAGCGAAATTGATTTTAATTACAAAAAAAGTTCTCAAAATTGAAGGTTTTATAAAATCGGCGACAATTGGTTTTGCCGATATATTTATATTCTCGCAAGGTAGAACTGATTGGTTTTTAATTATGTTAATCTGCATTACTAGGCCTATCGAAAGAACCAATAATTGGCCAGTGAGCTCCAATACGAGCCGAGCGAAATTGATTTTAATTACGGAAAAGTTCTCGAAATAGAAAGTCTTATAAAATCGGGGTCAATTGGTTTTCCCGATATATTTATATTCTCGCAAGGTGGAACTGATTGGTTTTTAATTATGTTAATCTGCATTACTAGGCCTATCGAAAGAACCAATAATTGGCCGGTGAGCTCCGATACGAGTCGAGCGAAATTGATTTTAAATACGGAAAAAGTTCTCGAAATAGAAAGTCTTATAAAATAGGGGTCAATTGGTTTTGCCGATATATTTATATTCTCGAAAGGTAGAACTGATTGGTTTTTAATTATGTTAATCTCCATTACTAGGCCTATCGAAAGAACCAATAATTGGCCGGTCAGCTCCACTACGAGCCGAGCGAAATTGATTTTAATTACGGAAAAAGTTCTCGAAATAGAAAGTCTTATAAAATCGGGGTCAATTGGTTTTGCCGATATATTTATATTCTCGGAAGGTAGAACTTATTGGATTTTAATTATGTTAATCTGCTTTACTAGGCATATTGAAAGATTCAATAATTGGCCGGTGAGCTCCGATACGAGCCGAGCGAAATTGATTTTAATTACGGAAACAATTATCGAAATAGAAGGTCTTATAAAATCGGGGTCAATTGGTTTTCCCGATATATTTATATTCTCGCAAGGTAGAACTGATTGGTTTTTAACTATTTTAATCTACATTACTAGGCATATTAAAGGACCAATAATTGGCCGGTGAGCTCCGATACGAGCCGAGCGAAATTGATTTTAATTACGGAAAAAGTTCTAGAAATAGAAAGTCTTATAAAATCGGGGTCAATTGGTTTTCCCGTTATATTTATATTCTCGCTAGGTAGAACTGATTGGTTTTTAACTATGTTAATCTACATTACTAGGCCTTTTGAAAGAACCAATAACTGGCCGGTAAGTTCCAACACGAGCCGAACGAAATTGATTTTAATTACGGAAAAAGTTCTAGAAATAGAATGTCTTATAAAATAGGGGTCAATTGGTTTTGCCGATATATTTATATTCTCGCAAGGTTGAACTGATTGGTTTTTAATTATGCTAATCTGCATTACTAGGACTATCGAAAGAACCAATAATTGGCTGGTCAGCTCCAATACGAGCCGAGCGAAATTGATTTTAATTACGAAAAAAGTTCTCGAAATAGAAAGTCTTATAAAATCGGGGTCAATTGGTTTTGCCGATATATTTATATTCTCGCAAGGTTGAACTGATTGGTTTTAAATTATGTTAATCTGCATTACTAGGCATATTGAAAGAACCAATAATTGGCCAGTGAGCTCCAATACGAGCCGAGCGAAATTGATTTTAATTACGGAAAAGTTCTCGAAATAGAAAGTCTTATAAAATCGGGGTCAATTGGTTTTCCCGATATATTTATATTCTCGCAAGGTGGAACTGATTGGTTTTTAATTATGTTAATCTGCATTACTAGGCCTATCGAAAGAACCAATAATTGGCCGGTGAGCTCCGATACGAGTCGAGCGAAATTGATTTTAAATACGGAAAAAGTTCTCGAAATAGAAAGTCTTATAAAATAGGGGTCAATTGGTTTTGCCGATATATTTATATTCTCGAAAGGTAGAACTGATTGGTTTTTAATTATGTTAATCTCCATTACTAGGCCTATCGAAAGAACCAATAATTGGCCGGTCAGCTCCACTACGAGCCGAGCGAAATTGATTTTAATTACGGAAAAAGTTCTCGAAATAGAAAGTCTTATAAAATCGGGGTCAATTGGTTTTGCCGATATATTTATATTCTCGGAAGGTAGAACTTATTGGATTTTAATTATGTTAATCTGCTTTACTAGGCATATTGAAAGATTCAATAATTGGCCGGTGAGCTCCGATACGAGCCGAGCGAAATTGATTTTAATTACGGAAACAATTATCGAAATAGAAGGTCTTATAAAATCGGGGTCAATTGGTTTTCCCGATATATTTATATTCTCGCAAGGTAGAACTGATTGGTTTTTAACTATTTTAATCTACATTACTAGGCATATTAAAGGACCAATAATTGGCCGGTGAGCTCCGATACGAGCCGAGCGAAATTGATTTTAATTACGGAAAAAGTTCTAGAAATAGAAAGTCTTATAAAATCGGGGTCAATTGGTTTTCCCGTTATATTTATATTCTCGCTAGGTAGAACTGATTGGTTTTTAACTATGTTAATCTACATTACTAGGCCTTTTGAAAGAACCAATAACTGGCCGGTAAGTTCCAACACGAGCCGAACGAAATTGATTTTAATTACGGAAAAAGTTCTAGAAATAGAATGTCTTATAAAATAGGGGTCAATTGGTTTTGCCGATATATTTATATTCTCGCAAGGTTGAACTGATTGGTTTTTAATTATGCTAATCTGCATTACTAGGACTATCGAAAGAACCAATAATTGGCTGGTCAGCTCCAATACGAGCCGAGCGAAATTGATTTTAATTACGAAAAAAGTTCTCGAAATAGAAAGTCTTATAAAATCGGGGTCAATTGGTTTTGCCGATATATTTATATTCTCGCAAGGTTGAACTGATTGGTTTTAAATTATGTTAATCTGCATTACTAGGCATATTGAAAGAACCAATAATTGGCCGGTGAGCTCCGATACGAACCGAGCAAAATTGATTTTAATTACGGAAACAATTATCGAAATAGAAGGTCTTATAAAATCGGGGTCAATTGGTTTTCCCGATATATTTATATTCTCGCAAGGTAGAATTGATTGGTTTTAATTATGTTAATCTGCATTACTAGGCCTTTTGAAAGAACCAATAACTGGCCGGTAAGTTCCAACACGAGCCGAACGAAATTGATTTTAATTACGGAAAAAGTTCTAGAAATAGAAGGTTTTATAAAATAGGGGTCAATTGGTTTTGCCGATATATTTATATTCTCGCAAGATAGAACTGATTGGTCTTTAATTATGCTAATCTGCATTACTAGGCCTATCGAAAGAACCAATAATTGGCCGGTCAGCTCCAATACGAGCCGAGCGAAATTGATTTTAATTACGGAAAAAGTTCTCGAAATAGAAAGTCTTATAAAATCGGGGTCAATTGGTTTTGTCGATATATTTATATTCTCGCAAGGTAGAATTGATTGGTTTTAATTATGTTAATCTGCATTACTAGGCCTATCGAAAGAACCAATAACTGACCGGTGAGCTCGGATACGAGCCGAGCGAAATTGATTTTAATTACAAAAAAAGTTCTCAAAATTGAAGGTTTTATAAAATCGGCGACAATTGGTTTTGCCGATATATTTATATTCTCGCAAGGTAGAACTGATTGGTTTTTAATTATGTTAATCTGCATTACTAGGCCTATCGAAAGAACCAATAATTGGCCAGTGAGCTCCAATACGAGCCGAGCGAAATTGATTTTAATTACGGAAAAGTTCTCGAAATAGAAAGTCTTATAAAATCGGGGTCAATTGGTTTTCCCGATATATTTATATTCTCGCAAGGTGGAACTGATTGGTTTTTAATTATGTTAATCTGCATTACTAGGCCTATCGAAAGAACCAATAATTGGCCGGTGAGCTCCGATACGAGTCGAGCGAAATTGATTTTAAATACGGAAAAAGTTCTCGAAATAGAAAGTCTTATAAAATAGGGGTCAATTGGTTTTGCCGATATATTTATATTCTCGAAAGGTAGAACTGATTGGTTTTTAATTATGTTAATCTCCATTACTAGGCCTATCGAAAGAACCAATAATTGGCCGGTCAGCTCCACTACGAGCCGAGCGAAATTGATTTTAATTACGGAAAAAGTTCTCGAAATAGAAAGTCTTATAAAATCGGGGTCAATTGGTTTTGCCGATATATTTATATTCTCGGAAGGTAGAACTTATTGGATTTTAATTATGTTAATCTGCTTTACTAGGCATATTGAAAGATTCAATAATTGGCCGGTGAGCTCCGATACGAGCCGAGCGAAATTGATTTTAATTACGGAAACAATTATCGAAATAGAAGGTCTTATAAAATCGGGGTCAATTGGTTTTCCCGATATATTTATATTCTCGCAAGGTAGAACTGATTGGTTTTTAACTATTTTAATCTACATTACTAGGCATATTAAAGGACCAATAATTGGCCGGTGAGCTCCGATACGAGCCGAGCGAAATTGATTTTAATTACGGAAAAAGTTCTAGAAATAGAAAGTCTTATAAAATCGGGGTCAATTGGTTTTCCCGTTATATTTATATTCTCGCTAGGTAGAACTGATTGGTTTTTAACTATGTTAATCTACATTACTAGGCCTTTTGAAAGAACCAATAACTGGCCGGTAAGTTCCAACACGAGCCGAACGAAATTGATTTTAATTACGGAAAAAGTTCTAGAAATAGAATGTCTTATAAAATAGGGGTCAATTGGTTTTGCCGATATATTTATATTCTCGCAAGGTTGAACTGATTGGTTTTTAATTATGCTAATCTGCATTACTAGGACTATCGAAAGAACCAATAATTGGCTGGTCAGCTCCAATACGAGCCGAGCGAAATTGATTTTAATTACGAAAAAAGTTCTCGAAATAGAAAGTCTTATAAAATCGGGGTCAATTGGTTTTGCCGATATATTTATATTCTCGCAAGGTTGAACTGATTGGTTTTAAATTATGTTAATCTGCATTACTAGGCATATTGAAAGAACCAATAATTGGCCGGTGAGCTCCGATACGAACCGAGCAAAATTGATTTTAATTACGGAAACAATTATCGAAATAGAAGGTCTTATAAAATCGGGGTCAATTGGTTTTCCCGATATATTTATATTCTCGCAAGGTAGAACTGATTGGTTTTTAAATATTTTAATCTACATTACTAGGAATATTAAAGGACCAATAATTGGCCGGTGAGCTCCGATACGAGCCGAGTGAAATTGATTTTATTAACGGAAAAAGTTCTCGAAATAGAAAGTCTTATAAAATCGGGGTCAATTGGTTTTCCCGATATATTTATATTCTCGCAAGGTAGAACTGATTGGTTTTTAATTATGTTAATCTGCATTACTAGGCCTATCGAAAGAAACAGTAATTGGCCGCTGAGCTCCGATACGAGCCGAGCGAAATTGATTTTAATTACGGAAACAATTATCGAAATAGAAGGTCTTATAAAATCGGGGTCAATTGGTTTTCCCGATATATTTATATTCTCGCAAGGTATAACTGATTGGTTTTTAACTATTTTAATCTACATTACTAGGCATATTTAAGGACCAATAATTGGCCAGTGAGCTCCGATACGAGCCGAGCAAAATTGATTTTAATTACGGAAAAAGATATCGAAATAGAAGGTTTTATAAAATCGGGGTCAATTGGTTTTGCCGATATATTTATATTCTCGCAAGGTAGAACTGATTGGTTTTTAATTATGCTAATCTGCATTACTAGGACTATCGAAAGAACCAATAATTGGCTGGTCAGCTCCAATACGAGCCGAGCGAAATTGATTTTAATTACGGAAAAAGTTCTCGAAATAGAAAGTCTTATAAAATCGGGGTCAATTGGTTTTGCCGATATATTTATATTCTCGGAAGGTAGAACTTATTGGATTTTAATTATGTTAATCTGCTTTACTAGGCATATTGAAAGATTCAATAATTGGCCGGTGAGCTCCGATACGAGCCGAGCGAAATTGATTTTAATTACGGAAACAATTATCGAAATAGAAGGTCTTATAAAATCGGGGTCAATTGGTTTTCCCGATATATTTATATTCTCGCAAGGTAGAACTGATTGGTTTTTTACTATTTTAATCTACATTACTAGGCATATTAAAGGACCAATAATTGGCCGGTGAGCTCCGATACGAGCCGAGCGAAATTGATTTTAATTACAGAAAAAGTTCTCGAAATAGAAAGTCTTATAAAATCGGGGTCAATTGGTTTTCCCGTTATATTTATATTCTCGCTAGGTAGAACTGATTGGTTTTTAACTATGTTAATCTACATTACTAGGCCTTTTGAAAGAACCAATAACTGGCCGGTAAGTTCCAACACGAGCCGAACGAAATTGATTTTAATTACGGAAAAAGTTCTAGAAATAGAAGGTTTTATAAAATAGGGGTCAATTGGTTTTGCCGATATATTTATATTCTCGCAAGATAGAACTGATTGGTCTTTAATTATGCTAATCTGCATTACTAGGCCTATCGAAAGAACCAATAATTGGCCGGTCAGCTCCAATACGAGCCGAGCGAAATTGATTTTAATTACGGAAAAAGTTCTCGAAATAGAAAGTCTTATAAAATCGGGGTCAATTGGTTTTGTCGATATATTTATATTCTCGCAAGGTAGAATTGATTGGTTTTAATTATGTTAATCTGCATTACTAGGCCTATCGAAAGAACCAATAACTGACCGGTGAGCTCGGATACGAGCCGAGCGAAATTGATTTTAATTACAAAATAAGTTCTCAAAATTGAAGGTTTTATAAAATCGGCGACAATTGGTTTTGCCGATATATTTATATTCTCGCAAGGTAGAACTGATTGGTTTTTAATTATGTTAATCTGCATTACTAGGCCTATCGAAAGAACCAATAATTGGCCAGTGAGCTCCAATACGAGCCGAGCGAAATTGATTTTAATTACGGAAAAGTTCTCGAAATAGAAAGTCTTATAAAATCGGGGTCAATTGGTTTTCCCGATATATTTATATTCTCGCAAGGTAGAACTGATTGGTTTTTAATTATGTTAATCTGCATTACTAGGCCTATCGAAAGAACCAATAATTGGCCGGTGAGCTCCGATACGAGTCGAGCGAAATTGATTTTAAATACGGAAAAAGTTCTCGAAATAGAAAGTCTTATAAAATAGGGGTCAATTGGTTTTGCCGATATATTTATATTCTCGAAAGGTAGAACTGATTGGTTTTTAATTATGTTAATCTCCATTACTAGGCCTATCGAAAGAACCAATAATTGGCCGGTCAGCTCCAATACGAGCCGAGCGAAATTGATTTTAATTACGGAAAAAGTTCTCGAAATAGAAAGTCTTATAAAATCGGGGTCAATTGGTTTTGCCGATATATTTATATTCTAGGAAGGTAGAACTTATTGGATTTTAATTATGTTAATCTGCTTTACTAGGCATATTGAAAGATTCAATAATTGGCCGGTGAGCTCCGATACGAGCCGAGCGAAATTGATTTTAATTACGGAAACAATTATCGAAATAGAAGGTCTTATAAAATCGGGGTCAATTGGTTTTCCCGATATATTTATATTCTCGCAAGGTAGAACTGATTGGTTTTTAACTATTTTAATCTACATTACTAGGCATATTAAAGGACCAATAATTGGCCGGTGAGCTCCGATACGAGCCGAGCGAAATTGATTTTAATTACGGAAAAAGTTCTAGAAATAGAAAGTCTTATAAAATCGGGGTCAATTGGTTTTCCCGTTATATTTATATTCTCGCTAGGTAGAACTGATTGGTTTTTAACTATGTTAATCTACATTACTAGGCCTTTTGAAAGAACCAATAACTGGCCGGTAAGTTCCAACACGAGCCGAACGAAATTGATTTTAATTACGGAAAAAGTTCTAGAAATAGAATGTCTTATAAAATAGGGGTCAATTGGTTTTGCCGATATATTTATATTCTCGCAAGGTTGAACTGATTGGTTTTTAATTATGCTAATCTGCATTACTAGGACTATCGAAAGAACCAATAATTGGCTGGTCAGCTCCAATACGAGCCGAGCGAAATTGATTTTAATTACGAAAAAAGTTCTCGAAATAGAAAGTCTTATAAAATCGGGGTCAATTGGTTTTGCCGATATATTTATATTCTCGCAAGGTTGAACTGATTGGTTTTAAATTATGTTAATCTGCATTACTAGGCATATTGAAAGAACCAATAATTGGCCGGTGAGCTCCGATACGAACCGAGCAAAATTGATTTTAATTACGGAAACAATTATCGAAATAGAAGGTCTTATAAAATCGGGGTCAATTGGTTTTCCCGATATATTTATATTCTCGCAAGGTAGAACTGATTGGTTTTTAAATATTTTAATCTACATTACTAGGAATATTAAAGGACCAATAATTGGCCGGTGAGCTCCGATACGAGCCGAGTGAAATTGATTTTATTAACGGAAAAAGTTCTCGAAATAGAAAGTCTTATAAAATCGGGGTCAATTGGTTTTCCCGATATATTTATATTCTCGCAAGGTAGAACTGATTGGTTTTTAATTATGTTAATCTGCATTACTAGGCCTATAGAAAGAAACAGTAATTGGCCGCTGAGCTCCGATACGAGCCGAGCGAAATTGATTTTAATTACGGAAACAATTATCGAAATAGAAGGTCTTATAAAATCGGGGTCAATTGGTTTTCCCGATATATTTATATTCTCGCAAGGTATAACTGATTGGTTTTTAACTATTTTAATCTACATTACTAGGCATATTTAAGGACCAATAATTGGCCAGTGAGCTCCGATACGAGCCGAGCAAAATTGATTTTAATTACGGAAAAAGATATCGAAATAGAAGGTTTTATAAAATCGGGGTCAATTGGTTTTGCCGATATATTTATATTCTCGCAAGGTAGAACTGATTGGTTTTTAATTATGCTAATCTGCATTACTAGGACTATCGAAAGAACCAATAATTGGCTGGTCAGCTCCAATACGAGCCGAGCGAAATTGATTTTAATTACGAAAAAAGTTCTCGAAATAGAAAGTCTTATAAAATCGGGGTCAATTGGTTTTGCCGATATATTTATATTCACGCAATTTAGAACTGATTGGTTTTTAATTATGTTAATCTGCATTACTAGGCATATTGAAAGAACCAATAATTGGCCAGTGAGCTCCGATACGAGCCGCTCGAAATTGATTTTAATTACGGAAACAATTATCGAAATAGAAGGTCTTATAAAATCGGGGTCAATTGGTTTTCCCGATATATTTATATTCACGCAAAGAAGAACAGATTGATTTTTAACTATTTTAATCTACATTACTAGGCCTATTGAAAGAAACAATAAATGGCCGGTGAGCTCGGATACGAGCCGAGCGAAATTGATTTTAATTACAAAAGAAGTTCTCAAAATAGAAGGTTTTATAAAATCGGAGAAAATTGGTTTTGCCGATATATTTATATTATCGCAAGGTAGAACTGATTGGTTTTTAATTATGTTAATCTCCATTACTAGACCTATCGAAAGAACCAATAATTGGCCGGTGAGCTCCGATACGAGCCGAGCGAAATTGATTTTAATTACGGAAAAATTCTCGAAATAGAAAGTCTTATAAAATCGGGGTCAATTGGAATTCCCGATATATTTATATTCTCGCAAGGTAGAACTGATTGGTTTTTAATTATGTTAATCTGCATTACTAGGCCTATCGAAAGAACCAATAATTGGCCGGTGAGCTCGGATACGAGCCGAGCGAAATTGATTTTAATTACAAAAAAAGTTCTCAAAATTGAAGGTTTTATAAAATCGGCGACAATTGGTTTTGCCGATATATTTATATTCTCGCAAGGTAGAACTGATTGGTTTTTAATTATGTTAATCTGCATTACTAGGCCTATCGAAAGAACCAATAATTGGCCAGTGAGCTCCAATACGAGCCGAGCGAAATTGATTTTAATTACGGAAAAGTTCTCGAAATAGAAAGTCTTATAAAATCGGGGTCAATTGGTTTTCCCGATATATTTATATTCTCGCAAGGTAGAACTGATTGGTTTTTAATTATGTTAATCTGCATTACTAGGCCTATCGAAAGAACCAATAATTGGCCGGTGAGCTCCGATACGAGTCGAGCGAAATTGATTTTAAATACGGAAAAAGTTCTCGAAATAGAAAGTCTTTTAAAATAGGGGTCAATTGGTTTTGCCGATATATTTATATTCTCGCAAGGTAGAACTGATTGGTTTTTAATTATGTTAATCTCCATTACTAGGCCTATCGAAAGAACCAATAATTGGCCGGTCAGCTCCAATACGAGCCGAGCGAAATTGATTTTAATTACGGAAAAAGTTCTCGAAATAGAAAGTCTTATAAAATCGGGGTCAATTGGTTTTGCCGATATATTTATATTCTCGGAAGGTAGAACTTATTGGATTTTAATTATGTTAATCTGCTTTACTAGGCATATTGAAAGATTCAATAATTGGCCGGTGAGCTCCGATACGAGCCGAGCGAAATTGATTTTAATTACGGAAACAATTATCGAAATAGAAGGTCTTATAAAATCGGGGTCAATTGGTTTTCCCGATATATTTATATTCTCGCAAGGTAGAACTGATTGGTTTTTAACTATTTTAATCTACATTACTAGGCATATTAAAGGACCAATAATTGGCCGGTGAGCTCCGATACGAGCCGAGCGAAATTGATTTTAATAACGGAAAAAGTTCTCGAAATAGAAAGTCTTATAAAATCGGGGTCAATTGGTTTTCCCGATATATTTATATTCTCGCAAGGTAGAACTGATTGGTTTTCAATTATGTTAATCTGCATTACTAGGCCTATCAAAAGAACCAATAATTGGCCGGAGAGCTCCGATACGAGCCGAGCGAAATTGATTTTAATAACGGAAAAAGTTCTCGAAATAGAAAGTCTTATAAAATCGGGGTCAATTGGTTTTGCCGATATATTTATATTCACGCAATTTAGAACTGATTGGTTTTTAATTATGTTAATCTGCATTACTAGGCATATTGAAAGAACCAATAATTGGCCAGTGAGCTCCGATACGAGCCGCTCGAAATTGATTTTAATTACGGAAACAATTATCGAAATAGAAGGTCTTATAAAATCGGGGTCAATTGGTTTTCCCGATATATTTATATTCACGCAAAGAAGAACAGATTGATTTTTAACTATTTTAATCTACATTACTAGGCCTATTGAAAGAAACAATAAATGGCCGGTGAGCTCGGATACGAGCCGAGCGAAATTGGTTTTAAATTACGGAAAAAGTTCTCGAAATAGAAAGTCTTATGAAATCGGGGTCAATTGGTTTTCCCGATATATTTATATTCTCGCAAGGTAGAACTGATTGGTTTTTAACTATTTTAATCTACATTACTAGGCATATTAAAGGACCAATAATTGGCCGGTGAGCTCCGATACGAGCCGAGCGAAATTGATTTTAATTACGGAAAAAGTTCTAGAAATAGAAAGTCTTATAAAATCGGGGTCAATTGGTTTTCCCGTTATATTTATATTCTCGCTAGGTAGAACTGATTGGTTTTTAACTATTTTAATCTACATTACTAGGCCTTTTGAAAGAACCAATAACTGGCCGGTAAGTTCCAACACGAGCCGAACGAAATTGATTTTAATTACGGAAAAAGTTCTAGAAATAGAATGTCTTATAAAATAGGGGTCAATTGGTTTTGCCGATATATTTATATTCTCGCAAGGTTGAACTGATTGGTTTTTAATTATGCTAATCTGCATTACTAGGACTATCGAAAGAACCAATAATTGGCTGGTCAGCTCCAATACGAGCCGAGCGAAATTGATTTTAATTACGAAAAAAGTTCTCGAAATAGAAAGTCTTATAAAATCGGGGTCAATTGGTTTTGCCGATATATTTATATTCTCGCAAGGTTGAACTGATTGGTTTTAAATTATGTTAATCTGCATTACTAGGCATATTGAAAGAACCAATAATTGGCCGGTGAGCTCCGATACGAACCGAGCAAAATTGATTTTAATTACGGAAACAATTATCGAAATAGAAGGTCTTATAAAATCGGGGTCAATTGGTTTTCCCGATATATTTATATTCTCGCAAGGTAGAACTGATTGGTTTTTAAATATTTTAATCTACATTACTAGGAATATTAAAGGACCAATAATTGGCCGGTGAGCTCCGATACGAGCCGAGTGAAATTGATTTTATTAACGGAAAAAGTTCTCGAAATAGAAAGTCTTATAAAATCGGGGTCAATTGGTTTTTCCGATATATTTATATTCTCGCAAGGTAGAACTGATTGGTTTTTAATTATGTTAATCTGCATTACTAGGCCTATCGAAAGAAACAGTAATTGGCCGCTGAGCTCCGATACGAGCCGAGCGAAATTGATTTTAATTACGGAAACAATTATCGAAATAGAAGGTCTTATAAAATCGGGGTCAATTGGTTTTCCCGATATATTTATATTCTCGCAAGGTATAACTGATTGGTTTTTAACTATTTTAATCTACATTACTAGGCATATTTAAGGACCAATAATTGGCCAGTGAGCTCCGATACGAGCCGAGCGAAATTGATTTTAATTACGGAAAAAGATATCGAAATAGAAGGTTTTATAAAATCGGGGTCAATTGGTTTTGCCGATATATTTATATTCTCGCAAGGTAGAACTGATTGGTTTTTAATTATGCTAATCTGCATTACTAGGACTATCGAAAGAACCAATAATTGGCTGGTCAGCTCCAATACGAGCCGAGCGAAATTGATTTTAATTACGAAAAAAGTTCTCGAAATAGAAAGTCTTATAAAATCGGGGTCAATTGGTTTTGCCGATATATTTATATTCACGCAATTTAGAACTGATTGGTTTTTAATTATGTTAATCTGCATTACTAGGCATATTGAAAGAACCAATAATTGGCCAGTGAGCTCCGATACGAGCCGCTCGAAATTGATTTTAATTACGGAAACAATTATCGAAATAGAAGGTCTTATAAAATCGGGGCCAATTGGTTTTCCCGATATATTTATATTCACGCAAAGAAGAACAGATTGATTTTTAACTATTTTAATCTACATTACTAGGCCTATTGAAAGAAACAATAAATGGCCGGTGAGCTCGGATACGAGCCGAGCGAAATTGATTTTAATTACAAAAGAAGTTCTCAAAATAGAAGGTTTTATAAAATCGGAGAAAATTGGTTTTGCCGATATATTTATATTATCGCAAGGTAGAACTGATTGGTTTTTAATTATGTTAATCTCCATTACTAGACCTATCGAAAGAACCAATAATTGGCCGGTGAGCTCCGATACGAGCCGAGCGAAATTGATTTTAATTACGGAAAAATTCTCGAAATAGAAAGTCTTATAAAATCGGGGTCAATTGGAATTCCCGATATATTTATATTCTCGCAAGGTAGAACTGATTGGTTTTTAATTATGTTAATCTGCATTACTAGGCCTATCGAAAGAACCAATAATTGGCCGGTGAGCTCGGATACGAGCCGAGCGAAATTGATTTTAATTACAAAAAAAGTTCTCAAAATTGAAGGTTTTATAAAATCGGCGACAATTGGTTTTGCCGATATATTTATATTCTCGCAAGGTAGAACTGATTGGTTTTTAATTATGTTAATCTGCATTACTAGGCCTATCGAAAGAACCAATAATTGGCCAGTGAGCTCCAATACGAGCCGAGCGAAATTGATTTTAATTACGGAAAAGTTCTCGAAATAGAAAGTCTTATAAAATCGGGGTCAATTGGTTTTCCCGATATATTTATATTCTCGCAAGGTAGAACTGATTGGTTTTTAATAATGTTAATCTGCATTACTAGGCCTATCGAAAGAACCAATAATTGGCCGGTGAGCTCCGATACGAGTCGAGCGAAATTGATTTTAAATACGGAAAAAGTTCTCGAAATAGAAAGTCTTATAAAATAGGGGTCAATTGGTTTTGCCGATATATTTATATTCTCGCAAGGTAGAACTGATTGGTTTTTAATTATGTTAATCTCCATTACTAGGCCTATCGAAAGAACCAATAATTGGCCGGTCAGCTCCAATACGAGCCGAGCGAAATTGATTTTAATTACGGAAAAAGTTCTCGAAATAGAAAGTCTTATAAAATCGGGGTCAATTGGTTTTGCCGATATATTTATATTCTCGGAAGGTAGAACTTATTGGATTTTAATTATGTTAATCTGCTTTACTAGGCATATTGAAAGATTCAATAATTGGCCGGTGAGCTCCGATACGAGCCGAGCGAAATTGATTTTAATTACGGAAACAATTATCGAAATAGAAGGTCTTATAAAATCGGGGTCAATTGGTTTTCCCGATATATTTATATTCTCGCAAGGTAGAACTGATTGGTTTTTAACTATTTTAATCTACATTACTAGGCATATTAAAGGACCAATAATTGGCCGGTGAGCTCCGATACGAGCCGAGCGAAATTGATTTTAATTACGGAAAAAGTTCTAGAAATAGAAAGTCTTATAAAATCGGGGTCAATTGGTTTTCCCGTTATATTTATATTCTCGCTAGGTAGAACTGATTGGTTTTTAACTATGTTAATCTACATTACTAGGCCTTTTGAAAGAACCAATAACTGGCCGGTAAGTTTTAACACGAGCCGAACGAAATTGATTTTAATTACGGAAAAAGTTCTAGAAATAGAATGTCTTATAAAATAGGGGTCAATTGGTTTTGCCGATAAATTTATATTCTCGCAAGGTTGAACTGATTGGTTTTTAATTATGCTAATCTGCATTACTAGGACTATCGAAAGAACCAATAATTGGCTGGTCAGCTCCAATACGAGCCGAGCGAAATTGATTTTAATTACGAAAAAAGTTCTCGAAATAGAAAGTCTTATAAAATCGGGGTCAATTGGTTTTGCCGATATATTTATATTCTCGCAAGGTTGAACTGATTGGTTTTAAATTATGTTAATCTGCATTACTAGGCATATTGAAAGAACCAATAATTGGCCGGTGAGCTCCGATACGAACCGAGCAAAATTGATTTTAATTACGGAAACAATTATCGAAATAGAAGGTGTTATAAAATCGGGGTCAATTGGTTTTCCCGATATATTTATATTCTCGCAAGGTAGAACTGATTGGTTTTTAAATATTTTAATCTACATTACTAGGAATATTAAAGGACCAATAATTGGCCGGTGAGCTCCGATACGAGCCGAGTGAAATTGATTTTATTAACGGAAAAAGTTCTCGAAATAGAAAGTCTTATAAAATCGGGGTCAATTGGTTTTCCCGATATATTTATATTCTCGCAAGGTAGAACTGATTGGTTTTCAATTATGTTAATCTGCACTACTAGGCCTATCAAAAGAACCAATAATTGGCCGGAGAGCTCCGATACGAGCCGAGCGAAATTGATTTTAATAACGGAAAAAGTTCTCGAAATAGAAAGTCTTATAAAATCGGGGTCAATTGGTTTTGCCAATATATTTATATTCACGCAATTTAGAACTGATTGGTTTTTAATTATGTTAATCTGCATTACTAGGCATATTGAAAGAACCAATAATTGGCCAGTGAGCTCCGATACGAGCCGCTCGAAATTGATTTTAATTACGGAAACAATTATCGAAATAGAAGGTCTTATAAAATCGGGGTCAATTGGTTTTCCCGATATATTTATATTCACGCAAAGAAGAACAGATTGATTTTTAACTATTTTAATCTACATTACTAGGCCTATTGAAAGAAACAATAAATGGCCGGTGAGCTCGGATACGAGCCGAGCGAAATTGATTTTAATTACAAAAGAAGTTCTCAAAATAGAAGGTTTTATAAAATCGGAGAAAATTGGTTTTGCCGATATATTTATATTCTCGCAAGGTAGAACTGATTGGTTTTTAATTATGTTAATCTCCATTACTAGACCTATCGAAAGAACCAATAATTGGCCGGTGAGCTCCGATACGAGCCGAGCGAAATTGATTTTAATTACGGAAAAATTCTCGAAATAGAAAGTCTTATAAAATCGGGGTCAATTGGAATTCCCGATATATTTATATTCTC
Source organism: Leiobunum rupestre (assembly GCF_980474605.1). Classification (NCBI taxonomy): domain Eukaryota; kingdom Metazoa; phylum Arthropoda; class Arachnida; order Opiliones; family Sclerosomatidae; genus Leiobunum; species Leiobunum rupestre. Next base: position 23,774,006 of record NC_143394.1, on the reverse strand, counting down.
GCAGGGTAAAACTGATTGGTTTTTAATTATGTTAATCTGCATTACTAGGCCTATCGAAAGAACCATTATTTGGCCGGTGAGCTCAATTACGAGCCGAGCGAAATTGATTTTAATTGCGGAAAAAGATCTCGAAATAGAAAGTCTTATAAAATCGGGGTCAATTGGTTTTGCCGATATATTTATATTATCGCAAGGTAGAACTGATTGGTTTTTAATTATGTTAATCTGCATTACTAGGCCTATCGAAAGAACCAATATTTGGCCTTTGAGCTCCGATACGAGCCGAGCGAAATTGATTTTAATTACGGAAACAATTATCGAAATAGAAGGTCTTATAAAATCGGGGTCAATTGGTTTTGCCGATATATTTATATTCTCGCAATTTAGAACTGATTGGTAATTAATTATGTTAATCTGCATTACTAGGCATATTGAAAGAACCAATAATTGGCCAGTGAGCTCCGATACGAGCCGAGCGAAATTGATTTTAATTACGGAAACAATTATCGAAATAGAAGGTCTTATAAAATCGGGGTCAATTGGTTTTCCCGATATATTTATATTCACGCAAGGTAGAACTGATTGGTTTTTAACTATTTTAATCTACATTACTAGGCCTATTGAAAGAAACAATAAATGGCCGGGGAGCTCGGATACGAGCCGAGCGAAATTGATTTTAATTACAAAAAAAGTTCTCAAAATAGAAGGTTTTATAAAATCGGAGACAATTGGTTTTGCCGATATATTTATATTCTCGCAAGGTAGAACTGATTGGTTTTTAATTAGGTTAATCTCCATTACTAGACCTATCGAAAGAACCAATAATTGGCCGGTGAGCTCCGATACGAGCCGAGCGAAATTGATTTTAATTACGGAAAAATTCTCGTAATAGAAAGTCTTATAAAATCGGGGTCAATTGGAATTCCCGATATATTTATATGCTCGCAAGGTAAAACTGATTGGTTTTTAATTATGTTAATCTGCATTACTAGGCCTATCGAAAGAACCAATAATTGGCCGGTGAGCTCCGATACGAGCTGAGCGAAATTGGTTTTAAATTACGGAAAAAGTTCTCGAAATAGAAAGTCTTATAAAATCGGGGTCAATTGGTTTTCCCGATATATTTATATTCTCGCAAGGTAGAACTGATTGGTTTTTAACTAATTTAATCTACATTACTAGGCATACTGAAAGAACCAATAATTGGCCGGTGAGCTCCGATACGAGCCGAGCAAAATTGATTTTAATTACGGAAACAATTATCGAAATAGAAGGTCTTATAAAATCGGGGTCAATTGGTTTTCCCGATATATTTATATTCTCGCAAGGTAGAACTGATTGGTTTTTAACTATGTTAATCTACATTACTAGGCCTATTGAAAGAACCATTAACTGGCCGGTGAGTTCCGACAAGAGCCGAGCGAAATTGATTTTAATTACGGAAAAAGTTCTCGAAATAGAAAGTCTTATAAAATCGGGGTCAACTGGTTTTGCCGATATATTTATATTCTCGCAAGGTAGAATTGATTAGGTTTTAACTATGTTAATCTGCATTACTTGGCCTATCGAAAGAACCAATAATTGGCCGGTGAGCTCCGATACGAGCCGAGCAAAATTGATTTTAATTACGGAAATAGTTCTTGAAATAGAAAGTCTTATAAAATCGGGGTCAATTGGTTTTCCCGATATATTTATATTCTCGCAAGGTAGAACTGATTGGTTTTTAACTAGGTTAATCTACATTACTAGGCCTATTGAAAGAACCAATAACTGACCGGAGAGTTCCGACACGAGCCGAACGAAATTGATTTTAATTACGGAAAAAGTTCTAGAAATAGAAGGTCTTATAAAATAGGGGTCAATTGGTTTTGCCGATATATTTATATTCTCGCAAGGTAGAACTGATTGGTTTTTAATTATGTTAATCTGCATTACTAGGCCTATCGAAAGAAACAATAAATGGCCGGGGAGCTCGGATACGAGCCGAGCGAAATTGATTTTAATTACAAAAAAAGTTCTCAAAATAGAAGGTTTTATAAAATCGGAGACAATTGGTTTTGCCGATATATTTATATTCTCGCAAGGTAGAACTGATTGGTTTTTAATTAGGTTAATCTCCATTACTAGACCTATCGAAAGAACCAATAATTGGCCGGTGAGCTCCGATACGAGCCGAGCGAAATTGATTTTAATTACGGAAAAATTCTCGTAATAGAAAGTCTTATAAAATCGGGGTCAATTGGAATTCCCGATATATTTATATGCTCGCAAGGTAAAACTGATTGGTTTTTAATTATGTTAATCTGCATTACTAGGCCTATCGAAAGAACCAATAATTGGCCGGTGAGCTCCGATACGAGCTGAGCGAAATTGGTTTTAAATTACGGAAAAAGTTCTCGAAATAGAAAGTCTTATAAAATCGGGGTCAATTGGTTTTCCCGATATATTTATATTCTCGCAAGGTAGAACTGATTGGTTTTTAACTAATTTAATCTACATTACTAGGCATACTGAAAGAACCAATAATTGGCCGGTGAGCTCCGATACGAGCCGAGCAAAATTGATTTTAATTACGGAAACAATTATCGAAATAGAAGGTCTTATAAAATCGGGGTCAATTGGTTTTCCCGATATATTTATATTCTCGCAAGGTAGAACTGATTGGTTTTTAACTATGTTAATCTACATTACTAGGCCTATTGAAAGAACCATTAACTGGCCGGTGAGTTCCGACAAGAGCCGAGCGAAATTGATTTTAATTACGGAAAAAGTTCTCGAAATAGAAAGTCTTATAAAATCGGGGTCAACTGGTTTTGCCGATATATTTATATTCTCGCAAGGTAGAATTGATTAGGTTTTAACTATGTTAATCTGCATTACTTGGCCTATCGAAAGAACCAATAATTGGCCGGTGAGCTCCGATACGAGCCGAGCAAAATTGATTTTAATTACGGAAATAGTTCTTGAAATAGAAAGTCTTATAAAATCGGGGTCAATTGGTTTTCCCGATATATTTATATTCTCGCAAGGTAGAACTGATTGGTTTTTAACTAGGTTAATCTACATTACTAGGCCTATTGAAAGAACCAATAACTGACCGGTGAGTTCCGACACGAGCCGAACGAAATTGATTTTAATTACGGAAAAAGTTCTAGAAATAGAAGGTCTTATAAAATAGGGGTCAATTGGTTTTGCCGATATATTTATATTCTCGCAAGGTAGAACTGATTGGTTTTTAATTATGTTAATCTGCATTACTAGGCCTATCGAAAGAACCAATAATTGGCCGGTGAGCTCCAATACGAGCCGAGCGAAATTGATTTTAATTACGGAAAAAGTTCTCAAAATAGAAAGCCTTATAAAATCGGGGACAATTGGTTTTGCCGATATATTTATATTCTCGCAAGGTAGAACTGATTGGTTTTTAATTATGTTAATCTGCATTACTAGGCCTATCGAAAGAACCAATAATTGGCCGGTAAGCTCCAATACGAGCCGAGCGAAATTGATTTTAATTACGGAAAAAGTTCTCGAAATAGAAAGTCTTATAAAATCGGGGTCAATTGGTTTTCCCGATATATTTATATTCTCGCAAGGTAGAACTGATTGGTTTTTAATTATTTTAATCTACATTACTAGGCATATTGAAAGATTCAATAATTGGCCGGTGAGCTCCGATACGAGCCGAGCAAAATTGATTTTAATTACGGAAATAGTTCTCGAAATAGAAAGTCTTATAAAATCGGGGTCAATTGGTTTTCCCGATATATTTATATTCTCGCAAGGTAAAACTGATTGGTTTTTAACTAGGTTAATCTACATTACTAGGCCTATTGAAAGAACCAATAACTGACCGGTGAGTTCCGACACGAGCCGAACGAAATTGATTTTAATTACGGAAAAAGTTCTAGAAATAGAAGGTCTTATAAAATAGGGGTCAATTGGTTTTGCCGATATATTTATATTCTCGCTAGGTAGAACTGATTGGTTTTTAATTATGTTAATCTGCATTACTAGGCCTATCGAAAGAACCAATAATTGGCCGGTGAGCTCCAATACGAGCCGAGCGAAATTGATTTTAATTACGGAAAAAGTTCTCAAAATAGAAAGCCTTATAAAATCGGGGACAATTGGTTTTGCCGATATATTTATATTATCGCAAGGTAGAACTGATTGGTTTTTAATTATGTTAATCTGCATTACTAGGCCTATCGAAAGAACCAATAATTGGCCGGTAAGCTCCAATACGAGCCGAGCGAAATTGATTTTAATTACGGAAAAAGTTCTCGAAATAGAAAGTCTTATAAAATCGGGGTCAATTGGTTTTCCCGATATATTTATATTCTCGCAAGGTAGAACTGATTGGTTTTTAATTATTTTAATCTACATTACTAGGCATATTGAAAGATTCAATAATTGGCCGGTGAGCTCCGATACGAGCCGAGCGAAATTGATTTTAATTACGGAAAAAGTTCTCGAAATAGAAGGTTTTATAAAATCGGAGACAATTGGTTTTCCCGATATATTTATATTCTCGCAAGGTAGAACTGATTGGTTTTTAACTATGTTAATCTACATTACTAGGCCTATTGAAAGAACCAATAACTGGCTGGTGAGTTCCGACAAGAGCCGAGCGAAATAGATTTTAATTACGGAAAAAGTTCTCGAAATAGAAAGTCTTATAAAATCGGGGTCAACTGGTTTTGCCGATATATTTATATTCTCGCAAGGTAGAACTGATTAGTTTTTAACTATGTTAATCTGCATTACTTGGCCTATCGAAAGAACCAATAATTGGCCGGTGAGCTCCGATACGAGCCGAGCAAAATTGATTTTAATTACGGAAATAGTTCTCGAAATAGAAAGTCTTATAAAATCGGGGTCAATTGGTTTTCCCGATATATTTATATTCTCGCAAGGTAGAAATGATTGGTTTTTAACTAGGGTAATCTACATTACTAGGCCTATTGAAACAACCAATAACTGACCGGTGAGTTCCGACACGAGCCGAACGAAATTGATTTTAATTTCGGAAAAAGTTCTAGAAATAGAAGGTCTTATAAAATAGGGGTCAATTGGTTTTGCCGATATATTTATATTCTCGCAAGGTAGAACTGATTGGTTTTTAATTATGTTTTTCTGCATTACTAGGCCTATCGAAAGAACCAATAATTGGCCGGTAAGCTCCAATACGAGCCGAGCGAAATTGATTTTAATTACGGAAAAAGTTCTCGAAATAGAAAGTCTTATAAAATCGGGGTCAATTGGTTTTCCCGATATATTTATATTCTCGCAAGGTAGAACTGATTGGTTTTTAATTATTTTAATCTACATTACTAGGCATATTGAAAGATTCAATAATTGGCCGGTGAGCTCCGATACGAGCCGAGCGAAATTGATTTTAATTACGGAAAAAGTTCTCGAAATAGAAGGTTTTATAAAATCGGAGACAATTGGTTTTGCCGATATAGTTATATTCTCGCAAGGTAGAACTGATTGTCTTTTAACTATGTTAATCTACATTACTAGGCCTATTGAAAGAACAAATAACTGGCCGGTGAGTTACGACACGAGCCGAGCGAAATTGATTTTAATTACGAAAAAAGTTCTCGAAATAGAAAGTCTTATAAAATCGGGGTCAATTGGTTTTCCCGATATATTTATATTCTCGCAAGGTAGAACTGATTGGTTTTTAACTAATTTAATCTACATTACTAGGCATATTGAAAGAACCAATAAATGGCCGGTGAGCTCCGATACGAGCCGAGCAAAATTGATTTTAATTACGGAAACAATTATCGAAATAGAAGGTCTTATAAAATCGGGGTCAATTGGTTTTCCCGATATATTTATATTCTCGCAAGGTAGAACTGATTGGTTTTTAACTATGTTAATCTACATTACTAGGCCTATTAAAAGAACCAATAACTGGCCGGTGAGTTCCGACAAAAGCCGAGCGAAATTGATTTTAATTACGGAAAAAATTCTCGAAATAGAAAGTCTTATAAAATCGGGGTCAACTGGTTTTGCCGATATATTTATATTCTCGCAAGGTAGAACTGATTAGTTTTTAACTATGTTAATCTGCATTACTTGGCCTATCGAAAGAACCAATAATTGGCCGGTGAGCTCCGATACGAGCCGAGCAAAATTGATTTTAATTACGGAAATAGTTCTCGAAATAGAAAGTCTTATAAAATCGGGGTCAATTGGTTTTCCCGATATATTTATATTCTCGCAAGGTAGAACTGATTGGTTTTTAACTAGGTTAATCTACATTACTAGGCCTATTGAAAGAACCAATAACTGACCGGTGAGTTCCGACACGAGCCGAACGAAATTGATTTAATTACGGAAAAAGTTCTAGAAATAGAAGGTCTTATAAAATAGGGGTCAATTGGTTTTGCCGATATATTTATATTCTCGCAAGGTAGAACTGATTGGTTTTTAATTATTTTAATCTACATTACTAGGCATATTGAAAGATTCAATAATTGGCCGGTGAGCACCGATACGAGCCGAGCGAAATTGATTTTAATTACGGAAAAAGTTCTCGAAATAGAAGGTTTTATAAAATCGGAGACAATTGGTTTTGCCGATATAGTTATATTCTCGCAAGGTAGAACTGATTGGTTTTTAACTATGTTAATCTACATTACTAGGCCTATTGAAAGAACAAATAACTGGCCGGTGAGTTACGACACGAGCCGAGCGAAATTGATTTTAATTACGAAAAAAGTTCTCGAAATAGAAAGTCTTATAAAATCGGGGTCAATTTATTTTCCCGATATATTTATATTCTCTCAAGGTAGAACTGATTAGTTTTTAATTATGTTAATCTGCATTACTAGGCCTATCGAAAGAACCAATAATTGGCCGGTGAGCTCCAATACGAGCCGACCGAAATTGATTTTAATTACGGAAACAATTATCGAAATAGAAGGTCTTATAAAATCGGGGTCAATTGGTTTTCCCGATATATTTATATTCACGCAAGGTAGAACTGATTGGTTTTTAATTATTTTAATCTACATTACTAGGCATATTGAAAGATTCAATAATTGGCCGGTGAGCACCGATACGAGCCGAGCGAAATTGATTTTAATTACGGAAAAAGTTCTCGAAATAGAAGGTTTTATAAAATCGGAGACAATTGGTTTTGCCGATATAGTTATATTCTCGCAAGGTAGAACTGATTGGTTTTTAACTATGTTAATCTACATTACTAGGCCTATTGAAAGAACAAATAACTGGCCGGTGAGTTACGACACGAGCCGAGCGAAATTGATTTTAATTACGAAAAAAGTTCTCGAAATAGAAAGTCTTATAAAATCGGGGTCAATTTATTTTCCCGATATATTTATATTCTCGCAAGGTAGAACTGATTGGTTTTTAACTATTTTAATCTACATTACTAGGCATATTGGAAGAACCAATAATTGGCCGGTGAGCTCCGATACGAGCCGAGCGAAATTGATTTTAATTACGGAAACAATTATCGAAATAGAAGGTCTTATAAAATCGGGGTCAATTGGTTTTGCCGATATATTTATATTCTCGCAAGGTAGAACTGATTGGTTTTTAATTATGTAAATCTGCATTATTAGGCCTATCGAAAGAACCAATAATTGGCCGGTGAGCTCCGATACGAGCCGAGCGAAATTGGTTTTAAATTACGGAAAAAGTTCTCGAAATAGAAAGTCTTATAAAATCGGGGTCAATTGGTTTTCCCGATATATTTATATTCTCGCAAGGTAGAACTGATTGGTTTTTAATTATGTTAATCTGCATTACTAGGCCTATCGAAAGAACCAATAATTGGCCGGTGAGCTCCAATACGAGCCGACCGAAATTGATTTTAATTACGGAAACAATTATCGAAATAGAAGGTCTTATAAAATCGGGGTCAATTGGTTTTCCCGATATATTTATATTCACGCAAGGTAGAACTGATTGGTTTTTAACTATTTTAATCTACATTACTAGGCCTATTGAAAGAACTAATAATTGGCCGGTGAGCTCCGATACGAGTCGAGCGAAATTGATATTAATTACGGAAACAATTATCGAAATAGAAGGTCTTATAAAATCGGGGTCAATTGGTTTTCCCGATATATTTATATTCACGCAAAGAAGAACAGATTGATTTTTAAATATTTTAATCTACATTACTAGGCCTATTGAAAGAACTAATAATTGGCCGGTGAGCTCCGATACGAGTCGAGCGAAATTGATATTAATTACGGAAACAATTATCGAAATAGAAGGTCTTATAAAATCGGGGTCAATTGGTTTTCCCGATATATTTATATTCACGCAAAGAAGAACAGATTGATTTTTAAATATTTTAATCTACATTACTAGGCCTATTGAAAGAAACAATAAATGGCCGGTGAGCTCGGATACGAGCCGAGCGAAATTGATTTTAATTACAAAAGAAGTTCTCAAAATAGAAGGTTTTATAAAATCGGAGAAAATTGGTTTTGCCGATATATTTATATTCTCGCAAGGTAGAACTGATTGGTTTTTAATTATGTTAATCTCCATTACTAGACCTATCGAAAGAACCAATAAATGGCCGGTGAGCTCCGATACGAGCCGAGCGAAATTCACTTTAATTACGGAAAAATTTTCGAAATAGAAAGTCTTATAAAATCGGGGTCAATTGGAATTCCCGATATATTTATATTCTCGCAAGGTAAAAGTGATTGGTTTTTAATTATGTTAATCTGCATTACTAGGCCTATCGAAAGAACCAATATTTGGCCGGTGAGCTCCAATACGAGCCGAGCGAAATTGATTTTAATTACGGAAAAAGTTCTCGAAATAGAAAGTCTTATAAAATCGGGGTCAATTGGTTTTGCCGATATATTTATATTATCGCAAGGTAGAACTGATTGGTTTTTAATTATGTTAATCTGCATTACTAGGCCTATCGAAAGAACCAATAATTGGCCGGGGAGCTCCAATACGAGCCGAGCGAAATTGATTTTAATTACGGAAAAAGTTCTCGAAATAGAAAGACTTATAAAATCGGGGTCAATTGGTTTTCCCGATATATTTATATTCTCGCAAGGTAGAACTGATTGGTTTTTAATTATGTTAATCTGCATTACTAGGCCTATCGAAAGAACCAATAATTGGCCGGTGAGCTCCGATACGAGTCGAGCGGAATTGAGTTTAATTACGGAAAAAGTTCTAGAAATAGAAAGTCTTATAAAATCGGGGTCAATTGGTTTTGCCGATATATTTATATTCTCGCAAGGTAGAACTGATTGGTTTTTAATTATGTTAATCTGCATTACTAGGCCTATCGAAAGAACCAATAATTGGCCGGTGAGCTCCAATACGAGCCGAGCGAAATTGATTTTAATTACGGAAACAATTATCGAAATAGAAGGTCTTATAAAATCGGGGTCAATTGGTTTTCCCGATATATTTATATTCACGCAAAGAAGAACAGATTGATTTTTAAATATTTTAATCTACATTACTAGGCCTATTGAAAGAAACAATAAATGGCCGGTGAGCTCGGATACGAGCCGAGCGAAATTGATTTTAATTACAAAAGAAGTTCTCAAAATAGAAGGTTTTATAAAATCGGATAAAATTGGTTTTGCCGATATATTTATATTCTCGCAAGGTAGAACTGATTGGTTTTTAATTATGTTAATCTCCATTACTAGACCTATCGAAAGAACCAATAATTGGCCGGTGAGCTCCGATACGAGCCGAGCGAAATTGATTTTAATTACGGAAAAATTCTCGAAATAGAAAGTCTTATAAAATCGGGGTCAATTGGAATTCCCGATATAATTATATTCTCGCAGGGTAAAACTGATTGGTTTTTAATTATGTTAATCTGCATTACTAGGCCTATCGAAAGAACCATTATTTGGCCGGTGAGCTCAATTACGAGCCGAGCGAAATTGATTTTAATTGCGGAAAAAGATCTCGAAATAGAAAGTCTTATAAAATCGGGGTCAATTGGTTTTGCCGATATATTTATATTATCGCAAGGTAGAACTGATTGGTTTTTAATTATGTTAATCTGCATTACTAGGCCTATCGAAAGAACCAATATTTGGCCTTTGAGCTCCGATACGAGCCGAGCGAAATTGATTTTAATTACGGAAACAATTATCGAAATAGAAGGTCTTATAAAATCGGGGTCAATTGGTTTTCCCGATATATTTATATTCACGCAAGGTAGAACTGATTGGTTTTTAACTATTTTAATCTACATTACTAGGCCTATTGAAAGAAACAATAAATGGCCGGTGAGCTCGGATACGAGCCGAGCGAAATTGATTTTAATTACAAAAAAAGTTCTCAAAATAGAAGGTTTTATAAAATCGGAGACAATTGGTTTTGCCGATATATTTATATTCTCGCAAGGTAGAACTGATTGGTTTTTAATTAGGTTAATCTCCATTACTAGACCTATCGAAAGAACCAATAATTGGCCGGTGAGCTCCGATACGAGCCGAGCGAAATTGATTTTAATTACGGAAAAATTCTCGTAATAGAAAGTCTTATAAAATCGGGGTCAATTGGAATTCCCGATATATTTATATGCTCGCAAGGTAAAACTGATTGGTTTTTAATTATGTTAATCTGCATTACTAGGCCTATCGAAAGAACCAATAATTGGCCGGTGAGCTCCGATACGAGCCGAGCGAAATTGGTTTTAAATTACGGAAAAAGTTCTCGAAATAGAAAGTCTTATAAAATCGGGGTCAATTGGTTTTCCCGATATATTTATATTCTCGCAAGGTAGAACTGATTGGTTTTTAACTAATTTAATCTACATTACTAGGCATACTGAAAGAACCAATAATTGGCCGGTGAGCTCCGATACGAGCCGAGCAAAATTGATTTTAATTACGGAAACAATTATTGAAATAGAAGGTCTTATAAAATCGGGGTCAATTGGTTTTCCCGATATATTTATATTCTCGCAAGGTAGAACTGATTGGTTTTTAACTATGTTAATCTACATTACTAGGCCTATTGAAAGAACCATTAACTGGCCGGTGAGTTCCGACAAGAGCCGAGCGAAATTGATTTTAATTACGGAAAAAGTTCTCGAAATAGAAAGTCTTATAAAATCGGGGTCAACTGGTTTTGCCGATATATTTATATTCTCGCAAGGTAGAATTGATTAGGTTTTAACTATGTTAATCTGCATTACTTGGCCTATCGAAAGAACCAATAATTGGCCGGTGAGCTCCGATACGAGCCGAGCAAAATTGATTTTAATTACGGAAATAGTTCTTGAAATAGAAAGTCTTATAAAATCGGGGTCAATTGGTTTTCCCGATATATTTATATTCTCGCAAGGTAGAACTGATTGGTTTTTAACTAGGTTAATCTACATTACTAGGCCTATTGAAAGAACCAATAACTGACCGGTGAGTTCCGACACGAGCCGAACGAAATTGATTTTAATTACGGAAAAAGTTCTAGAAATAGAAGGTCTTATAAAATAGGGGTCAATTGGTTTTGCCGATATATTTATATTCTCGCAAGGTAGAACTGATTGGTTTTTTATTATGTTAATCTGCATTACTAGGCCTATCGAAAGAACCAATAATTGGCCGGTGAGCTCCAATACGAGCCGAGCGAAATTGATTTTAATTACGGAAAAAGTTCTCAAAATAGAAAGCCTTATAAAATCGGGGACAATTGGTTTTGCCGATATATTTATATTCTCGCAAGGTAGAACTGATTGGTTTTTAATTATGTTAATCTGCATTACTAGGCCTATCGAAAGAACCAATAATTGGCCGGTAAGCTCGGATACGAGCCGAGCGAAATTGATTTTAATTACGGAAAAAGTTCTCGAAATAGAAAGTCTTATAAAATCGGGGTCAATTGGTTTTCCCGATATATTTATATTCTCGCAAGGTAGAACTGATTGGTTTTTAATTATTTTAATCTACATTACTAGGCATATTGAAAGATTCAATAATTGGCCGGTGAGCTCCGATACGAGCCGAGCGAAATTGATTTTAATTACGGAAAAAGTTCTCGAAATAGAAGGTTTTATAAAATCGGAGACAATTGGTTTTCCCGATATATTTATATTCTCGCAAGGTAGAACTGATTGGTTTTTAACTATGTTAATCTACATTACTAGGCCTATTGAAAGAACCAATAACTGGCTGGTGAGTTCCGACAAGAGCCGAGCGAAATAGATTTTAATTACGGAAAAATTTCTCGAAATAGAAAGTCTTATAAAATCGGGGTCAACTGGTTTTGCCGATATATTTATATTCTCGCAAGGTAGAACTGATTAGTTTTTAACTATGTTAATCTGCATTACTTGGCCTATCGAAAGAACCAATAATTGGCCGGTGAGCTCCGATACGAGCCGAGCAAAATTGATTTTAATTACGGAAATAGTTCTCGAAATAGAAAGTCTTATAAAATCGGGGTCAATTGGTTTTCCCGATATATTTATATTCTCGCAAAGTAGAAATGATTGGTTTTTAACTAGGTTAATCTACATTACTAGGCCTATTGAAACAACCAATAACTGACAGGTGAGTTCCGACACGAGCCGAACGAAATTGATTTTAATTTCGGAAAAAGTTCTAGAAATAGAAGGTCTTATAAAATAGGGGTCAATTGGTTTTGCCGATCTATTTATATTCTCGCAAGGTAGAACTGATTGGTTTTTAATTATGTTATTCTGCATTACTAGGCCTATCGAAAGAACCATTAATTGGCCGGTAAGCTCCAATACGAGCCGAGCGAAATTGATTTTAATTACGGAAAAAGTTCTCGAAATAGAAAGTCTTATAAAATCGGGGTCAATTGGTTTTCCCGATATATTTATATTCTCGCAAGGTAGAACTGATTGGTTTTTAATTATTTTAATCTACATTACTAGGCATATTGAAAGATTCAATAATTGGCCGGTGAGCTCCGATACGAGCCGAGCGAAATTGATTTTAATTACGGAAAAAGTTCTCGAAATAGAAGGTTTTATAAAATCGGAGACAATTGGTTTTGCCGATATAGTTATATTCTCGCAAGGTAGAACTGATTGGTTTTTAACTATGTTAATCTACATTACTAGGCCTATTGAAAGAACAAATAACTGGCCGGTGAGTTACGACACGAGCCGAGCGAAATTGATTTTAATTACGAAAAAAGTTCTCGAAATAGAAAGTCTTATAAAATCGGGGTCAATTGGTTTTCCCGATATATTTATATTCTCGCAAGGTAGAACTGATTGGTTTTTAACTAATTTAATCTACATTACTAGGCATATTGAAAGAACCAATAAATGGCCGGTGAGCTCCGATACGAGCCGAGCAAAATTGATTTTAATTACGGAAACAATTATCGAAATAGAAGGTCTTATAAAATCGGGGTCAATTGGTTTTCCCGATATATTTATATTCTCGCAAGGTAGAACTGATTGGTTTTTAACTATGTTAATCTACATTACTAGGCCTATTAAAAGAACCAATAACTGGCCGGTGAGTTCCGACAAAAGCCGAGCGAAATTGATTTTAATTACGGAAAAAATTCTCGAAATAGAAAGTCTTATAAAATCGGGGTCAACTGGTTTTGCCGATATATTTATATTCTCGCAAGGTAGAACTGATTAGTTTTTAACTATGTTAATCTGCATTACTTGGCCTATCGAAAGAACCAATAATTGGCCGGTGAGCTCCGATACGAGTTGAGCAAAATTGATTTTAATTACGGAAATAGTTCTCGAAATAGAAAGTCTTATAAAATCGGGGTCAATTGGTTTTCCCGATATATTTATATTCTCGCAAGGTAGAACTGATTGGTTTTTAACTAGGTTAATCTACATTACTAGGCCTATTGAAAGAACCAATAACTGACCGGTGAGTTCCGACACGAGCCGAACGAAATTGATTTAATTACGGAAAAAGTTCTAGAAATAGAAGGTCTTATAAAATAGGGGTCAATTGGTTTTGCCGATATATTTATATTCTCGCAAGGTAGAACTGATTGGTTTTTAATTATTTTAATCTACATTACTAGGCATATTGAAAGATTCAATAATTGGCCGGTGAGCACCGATACGAGCCGAGCGAAATTGATTTTAATTACGGAAAAAGTTCTCGAAATAGAAGGTTTTATAAAATCGGAGACAATTGGTTTTGCCGATATAGTTATATTCTCGCAAGGTAGAACTGATTGGTTTTTAACTATGTTAATCTACATTACTAGGCCTATTGAAAGAACAAATAACTGGCCGGTGAGTTACGACACGAGCCGAGCGAAATTGATTTTAATTACGAAAAAAGTTCTCGAAATAGAAAGTCTTATAAAATCGGGGTCAATTTATTTTCCCGATATATTTATATTCTCTCAAGGTAGAACTGATTAGTTTTTAATTATGTTAATCTGCATTACTAGGCCTATCGAAAGAACCAATAATTGGCCGGTGAGCTCCGATACGAGCCGAGCGAATTTGGTTTTAAATTACGGAAAAAGTTCTCGAAATAGAAAGTCTTATGAAATCGGGGTCAATTGGTTTTCCCGATATATTTATATTCTCGCAAGGTAGAACTGATTGGTTTTTAACTATTTTAATCTACATTACTAGGCATATTGGAAGAACCAATAATTGGCCGGTGAGCTCCGATACGAGCCGAGCGAAATTGATTTTAATTACGGAAACAATTATCGAAATAGAAGGTCTTATAAAATCGGGGTCAATTGGTTTTGCCGATATATTTATATTCTCGCAAGGTAGAACTGATTGGTTTTTAATTATGTAAATCTGCATTATTAGGCCTATCGAAAGAACCAATAATTGGCCGGTGAGCTCCGATACGAGCCGAGCGAAATTGGTTTTAAATTACGGAAAAAGTTCTCGAAATAGAAAGTCTTATAAAATCGGGGTCAATTGGTTTTCCCGATATATTTATATTCTCGCAAGGTAGAACTGATTGGTTTTTAATTATGTTATTCTGCATTACTAGGCCTATCGAAAGAACCAATAATTGGCCGGTAAGCTCCAATACGAGCCGAGCGAAATTGATTTTAATTACGGAAAAAGTTCTCGAAATAGAAAGTCTTATAAAATCGGGGTCAATTGGTATTCCCGATATATTTATATTCTCGCAAGGTAGAACTGATTGGTTTTTAATTATTTTAATCTACATTACTAGGCATATTGAAAGATTCAATAATTGGCCGGTGAGCTCCGATACGAGCCGAGCGAAATTGATTTTAATTACGGAAAAAGTTCTCGAAATAGAAAGTCTTATAAAATCGGGGTCAATTGGTTTTCCCGATATATTTATATTCTCGCAAGGTAGAACTGATTGGTTTTTAACTATGTTAATCTACATTACTAGGCCTATTGAAAGAACAAATAACTGGCCGGTGAGTTACGACACGAGCCGAGCGAAATTGATTTTAATTACGAAAAAAGTTCTCGAAATAGAAAGTCTTATAAAATCGGGGTCAATTGGTTTTCCCGATATATTTATATTCTCGCAAGGTAGAACTGATTGGTTTTTAACTAATTTAATCTACATTACTAGGCATATTGAAAGAACCAATAAATGGCCGGTGAGCTCCGATACGAGCCGAGCAAAATTGATTTTAATTACGGAAACAATTATCGAAATAGAAGGTCTTATAAAATCGGGGTCAATTGGTTTTCCCGATATATTTATATTCTCGCAAGGTAGAACTGATTGGTTTTTAACTATGTTAATCTACATTACTAGGCCTATTAAAAGAACCAATAACTGGCCGGTGAGTTACGACACGAGCCGAGCGAAATTGATTTTAATTACGAAAAAAGTTCTCGAAATAGAAAGTCTTATAAAATCGGGGTCAATTTATTTTCCCGATATATTTATATTCTCTCAAGGTAGAACTGATTAGTTTTTAATTATGTTAATCTGCATTACTAGGCCTATCGAAAGAACCAATAATTGGCCGGTGAGCTCCGATACGAGCCGAGCGAATTTGGTTTTAAATTACGGAAAAAGTTCTCGAAATAGAAAGTCTTATGAAATCGGGGTCAATTGGTTTTCCCGATATATTTATATTCTCGCAAGGTAGAACTGATTGGTTTTTAACTATTTTAATCTACATTACTAGGCATATTGGAAGAACCAATAATTGGCCGGTGAGCTCCGATACGAGCCGAGCGAAATTGATTTTAATTACGGAAACAATTATCGAAATAGAAGGTCTTATAAAATCGGGGTCAATTGGTTTTGCCGATATATTTATATTCTCGCAAGATAGAAATGATTGGTTTTTAATTATGTTAATCTGCATTACTAGGCCTATCGAAAGAACCAATAATTGGCCGGTGAGCTCCAATACGAGCCGAGCGAAATTGATTTTAATTACGGAAAAAGTTCTCAAAATAGAAAGCCTTATAAAATCGGGGACAATTGGTTTTGCCGATATATTTATATTATCGCAAGGTAGAACTGATTGGTTTTTAATTATGTTAATCTGCATTACTAGGCCTATCGAAAGAACCAATAATTGGCCGGTAAGCTCCAATACGAGCCGAGCGAAATTGATTTTAATTACGGAAAAAGTTCTCGAAATAGAAAGTCTTATAAAATCGGGGTCAATTGGTTTTCCCGATATATTTATATTCTCGCAAGGTAGAACTGATTGGTTTTTAATTATTTTAATCTACATTACTAGGCATATTGAAAGATTCAATAATTGGCCGGTGAGCTCCGATACGAGCCGAGCGAAATTGATTTTAATTACGGAAAAAGTTCTCGAAATAGAAGGTTTTATAAAATCGGAGACAATTGGTTTTCCCGATATATTTATATTCTCGCAAGGTAGAACTGATTGGTTTTTAACTATGTTAATCTACATTACTAGGCCTATTGAAAGAACCAATAACTGGCTGGTGAGTTCCGACAAGAGCCGAGCGAAATAGATTTTAATTACGGAAAAATTTCTCGAAATAGAAAGTCTTATAAAATCGGGGTCAACTGGTTTTGCCGATATATTTATATTCTCGCAAGGTAGAACTGATTAGTTTTTAACTATGTTAATCTGCATTAATTGGCCTATCGAAAGAACCAATAATTGGCCGGTGAGCTCCGATACGAGCCGAGCAAAATTGATTTTAATTACGGAAATAGTTCTCGAAATAGAAAGTCTTATAAAATCGGGGTCAATTGGTTTTCCCGATATATTTATATTCTCGCAAGGTAGAAATGATTGGTTTTTAACTAGGTTAATCTACATTACTAGGCCTATTGAAACAACCAATAACTGTCCGGTGAGTTCCGACACGAGCCGAACGAAATTGATTTTAATTTCGGAAAAAGTTCTAGAAATAGAAGGTCTTATAAAATAGGGGTCAATTGGTTTTGCCGATATATTTATATTCTCGCAAGGTAGAACTGATTGGTTTTTAATTATGTTATTCTGCATTACTAGGCCTATCGAAAGAACCAATAATTGGCCGGTAAGCTCCAATACGAGCCGAGCGAAATTGATTTTAATTACGGAAAAAGTTCTCGAAATAGAAAGTCTTATAAAATCGGGGTCAATTGGTTTTCCCGATATATTTATATTCTCGCAAGGTAGAACTGATTGGTTTTTAATTATTTTAATCTACATTACTAGGCATATTAAAAGATTCAATAATTGGCCGGTGAGCTCCGATACGAGCCGAGCGAAATTGATTTTAATTACGGAAAAAGTTCTCGAAATAGAAGGTTTTATAAAATCGGAGACAATTGGTTTTGCCGATATAGTTATATTCTCGCAAGGTAGAACTGATTGGTTTTTAACTATGTTAATCTACATTACTAGGCCTATTGAAAGAACAAATAACTGGCCGGTGAGTTACGACACGAGCCGAGCGAAATTGATTTTAATTACGAAAAAAGTTCTCGAAATAGAAAGTCTTATCAAATCGGGGTCAATTGGTTTTCCCGATATATTTATATTCTCGCAAGGTAGAACTGATTGGTTTTTAACTAATTTAATCTACATTACTAGGCATATTGAAAGAACCAATAAATGGCCGGTGAGCTCCGATACGAGCCGAGCAAAATTGATTTTAATTACGGAAACAATTATCGAAATAGAAGGTCTTATAAAATCGGGGTCAATTGGTTTTCCCGATATATTTATATTCTCGCAAGGTAGAACTGATTGGTTTTTAACTATGTTAATCTACATTACTAGGCCTATTAAAAGAACCAATAACTGGCCGGTGAGTTCCGACAAAAGCCGAGCGAAATTGATTTTAATTACGGAAAAAATTCTCGAAATAGAAAGTCTTATAAAATCGGGGTCAACTGGTTTTGCCGATATATTTATATTCTCGCAAGGTAGAACTGATTAGTTTTTAACTATGTTAATCTGCATTACTTGGCCTATCGAAAGAACCAATAATTGGCCGGTGAGCTCCGATACGAGCCGAGCAAAATTGATTTTAATTACGGAAATAGTTCTCGAAATAGAAAGTCTTATAAAATCGGGGTCAATTGGTTTTCCCGATATATTTATATTCTCGCAAGGTAGAACTGATTGGTTTTTAACTAGGTTAATCTACATTACTAGGCCTATTGAAAGAACCAATAACTGACCGGTGAGTTCCGACACGAGCCGAACGAAATTGATTTAATTACGGAAAAAGTTCTAGAAATAGAAGGTCTTATAAAATAGGGGTCAATTGGTTTTGCCGATATATTTATATTCTCGCAAGGTAGAACTGATTGGTTTTTAATTATTTTAATCTACATTACTAGGCATATTGAAAGATTCAATAATTGGCCGGTGAGCACCGATACGAGCCGAGCGAAATTGATTTTAATTACGGAAAAAGTTCTCGAAATAGAAGGTTTTATAAAATCGGAGACAATTGGTTTTGCCGATATAGTTATATTCTCGCAAGGTAGAACTGATTGGTTTTTAACTATGTTAATCTACATTACTAGGCCTATTGAAAGAACAAATAACTGGCCGGTGAGTTACGACACGAGCCGAGCGAAATTGATTTTAATTACGAAAAAAGTTCTCGAAGTAGAAAGTCTTATAAAATCGGGGTCAATTTATTTTCCCGATATATTTATATTCTCTCAAGGTAGAACTGATTAGTTTTTAATTATGTTAATCTGCATTACTAGGCCTATCGAAAGAACCAATAATTGGCCGGTGAGCTCCGATACGAGCCGAGCGAATTTGGTTTTAAATTACGGAAAAAGTTCTCGAAATAGAAAGTCTTATGAAATCGGGGTCAATTGGTTTTCCCGATATATTTATATTCTCGCAAGGTAGAACTGATTGGTTTTTAACTATTTTAATCTACATTACTAGGCATATTTAAGGACCAATAATTGGCCAGTGAGCTCCAATACGAGCCGAGCGAAATTGATTTTAATTACGGAAAAAGATATCGAAATAGAAGGTTTTATAAAAAAGGGGTCAATTGGTTTTGCCGATATATTTATATTCTCGCAAGATAGAACTGATTGGTTTTTAATTATGCTAATCTGCATTACTAGGACTATCGAAAGAACCAATAATTGGCTGGTCAGCTCCAATACGAGCCGAGCGAAATTGATTTTAATTACGAAAAAAGTTCTCGAAATAGAAAGTCTTATAAAATCGGGGTCAATTGGTTTTGCCGATATATTTATATTCTCGCAAGGTTGAACTGATTGGTTTTAAATTATGTTAATCTGCATTACTAGGCATATTGAAAGAACCAATAATTGGCCGGTGAGCTCCGATACGAACCGAGCAAAATTGATTTTAATTACGGAAACAATTATCGAAATAGAAGGTCTTATAAAATCAGGGTCAATTGGTTTTCCCGATATATTTATATTCTCGCAAGATAGAACTGATTGGTTTTTAAATATTTTAATCTACATTACTAGGAATATTAAAGGACCAATAATTGGCCGGTGAGCTCCGATACGAGCCGAGTGAAATTGATTTTATTAACGGAAAAAGTTCTCGAAATAGAAAGTCTTATAAAATCGGGGTCAATTGGTTTTCCCGATATATTTATATTCTCGCAAGGTAGAACTGATTGGTTTTCAATTATGTTAATCTGCATTACTAGGCCTATCAAAAGAACCAATAATTGGTCGGTGAGCTCCGATACGAGCCGAGCGAAATTGATTTTAATAACGGAAAAAGATCTCGAAATAGAAAGTCTTATAAAATCGGGGTCAATTGGGTTTCCCGATATATTTATATTCTCGCAAGGTAGAACTATTTGGTTTTCAATTATGTTAATCTGCATTACTTGGCCTATCAAAAGAACCAATAATTGGCCGGAGAGCTCCGATACGAGCCGAGCGAAATTGATTTTAATAACGGAAAAAGTTCTCGAAATAGAAAGTCTTATAAAATCGGGGTCAATTGGTTTTCCCGATATATTTATATTCTCGCAAGGTAGAACTGATTGGTTTTTAATTATGTTAATCTGCATTACTAGGCCTATCGAAAGAAACAATAATTGGCCGCTGAGCTCCGATACGAGCCGAGCGAAATTGATTTTAATTACGGAAAAAGTTCTCGAAATAGAAAGTCTTATAAAATCGGGGTCAACCGGTTTTGACGATATATTTATATTCTCGCAAGGTAGAACTGATTGGTTTTTAATTATGTTAATCTCCATTACTAGGCCTATCAAAAGAACCAATAATTGGCCGGTGAGCTCCGATACGAGCCGAGCGAAATTGGTTTTAAATTACGGAAAAAGTTCTCGAAATAGAAAGTCTTATAAAATCGGGGTCAATTGGTTTTCCCGATATATTTATATTCTCGCAAGTTAGAACTGATTGGTTTTTAACTATTTTAATCTACATTACTAGGCATATTGAAAGAACCAATAATTGGCCGGTGAGCTCCGATACGAGCCGAGCGAAATTGATTTTAATTACGGAAACAATTATCGAAATAGAAGGTCTTATAAAATCGGGGTCAATTGGCTTTGCCGATATATTTATATTATCGCAAGGTAGAACTGATTGGTTTTTAAATATGTTAATCTCCATTACTAGGCATATTGAAAGAACCAATAATTGGCCGGTGAGCTCCGATACGAGCCGAGCGAAATTGATTTTAATTACGGAAACAATTATCGAAATAGAAGGTCTTATAAAATCAAGGTCAATTGGTTTTCCCGATATATTTATATTCTCGCAAGGTAGAACTGATTGGTTTTTAACTATTTTAATCTACATTTTTAGGCATATTTAAGGACCAATAATTGGCCAGTGAGCTCCGATACGAGCCGAGC